>NC_053023.1:744944206-744971573 GCF_003073215.2 Triticum urartu
TACATGAACCTTATGTTAATGACCGATATTTATCTATCGCCCTAAGAATATGTCAAAGCATGGTTGATGTAGTATCCTAACATCGTCCTTTGTTCAATTGGAGGCAAAAACAAGGTACATGTTCATTGATATTGCCCTTGTCTTTTTAGTACTATGGAGATTATTTTTGATGGTTAAACTTGTGGCAATGGCCAAGGTGTTGGTGTTGTTTATTTATCTCCTTATGGTGCGCATTTTGTGAAGCCTCATGCCGCTTAAAATATTTTTGCACAATGATCAAAGTCGAATATTCATTGTCATTCGGATTGGAGCTTTGCCTTGCTATAGGTGCTATACACATTGAGGCTTCCGGTGATTTGTTATTAGTAGTGCAACAAACATCCAATGGTTATCAATGTTTTGATGAATCACTCATAGTTTGTCTTGGGGTATGTCTAGATGCAAAATTTACCTTGGTTTTCTTTAAAATTGTTCATATATTTAGACATGACAATTCGAAAGAATTGGCACAACAAACATTCGGCTACTATGTTAATCATGTTGTATTGCATTTCTCTTAATAGCCGATGCTTAGTCTCGTCAATATAGGTAAGGCCGAACCGAAGTCCATAGCTTCGGCCACTAATGAAATTTTTAAGCAGGCGAAAGTAAGGATTGGAGAAAGTATTGTTGATTATCTACAAAATCCTAGCAAAAGGGTGAACAATATGGTTTGGAGGATGACCTTGAGATACATATCTATGGCACTTTATCACCGGATTGTTAATGAAGCTGAGAAGGTTTCACCCAAGTTTGCGTCAGAAAGTTCACACAAGACATGGTCGATATATACTTATCGTCCTAAGGACATATAAATGGCCGATGGAGTGTTGACATCGTCCATAGAACAAACTTGGTACAAGTTATTTTTCGGCATGCTAGCTGTCGGTGTCAAAACCGGCGGATCTCGGGTAGGGGGTCCCGAACTATGCGTCTAGGCTGGATGGTAACAGGAGACTGGGGACACTTTGTTTTACCCAGGTTTGGGCCCTCTCGTTGGAGTTTATCCCCTACGCCTGCTTGATTAATATTGATGATATGGGTAGTACAAGAGTAGATCTACCACGAGATCAAGGAGGCTAAACCCTAGAAGCTAGCTTATGGTATGATTGTTGTGTATGGAGTTGATCCTCTACGGACTACAACCCTCCGGTTTATATAGACACCGGATAGGGTTAGGGTTACACAGAGTCGGTTACAATGGTAGGAGATCTTGAATATCGCATCGCCAAGCTTGCCTACCACGCCAAGGAAAGTCCCATCCGGGCACGGGACGAAGTCTTCAATCTTATATCTTCATAGTCCAGGAGTCCGGCTAAAGGTATAGTCCGGCTATCCGAACACCCCCTAATCCAGGACTCCCTTAGTAGCCCCTGAACCAGGCTTCAATGACGACGAGTCCGACGCGCAAATTGTCTTCGGCATTGCAAGGCAGGTTCCTCCTCCAAGTCCTTCATAGAAGATTGTAATCACCAAGAGTAGTGTCCGGCTCTGTAAAATAAGTTTCCACATATTGCTATAGAGAGAATAATATTAACACAAATCAAATCTGCTGACGTATTCTGCAGTGCGCCATCACACTACAGCCAAGTCCTCTACTCGAATCGTTTTCACCTCAGCATGTTTTGCGAGGTGGTTTTCTTGGCACGTCTTGTCAAAGCAGAGAACGTGTGCCCTTTTTACGGGATTCTCATTAATACGGATGTGGGTAACCCAATCGTGCCCGTTAGCATGTTTTCTCGATTAAAGGCGAGTCCCAAACGGTTACGGGGAGGGCTCTTGGTATTCAACCTCTTATAAAGAGACCAAGGCCTTACTCCTTTTTCCAACCTAAAATGAGTTCACCCGTCGCCTCGAGTTCCAACACCCTAGGCTTCAGATTCCAGGCGCTTCGGACTTTCGACAATGTCCGGTTCCGACCTTCAAGGCCGATGGATGCCCTCCTCCGTCAAGGAGGAGGATGTGCTAAAGTTGAGAGAGGCTAAGTTCCTGACAGCCGAAATTCCGCATAGGTTTCCTACTCAAGGGCAAGCTATTCCCAATCCCCAGCCCGGTGAGAGCGTAGTGTTCATGTCTCACTTCCTTCGGGGGTTAGGCTTCCCGATGGATCCCTTCGTGAGGGGGCTGCTGTTCTGTTACGGGCTGGAATTTCATGACTTAGCTCCAGAGTCCATCCTCCAAATTTCCTCATTCATCGTCGTGTGCAAAGCGTTCCTCCACGTTACTCCTCACTTCGGTTTATGGCTCAAGACTTTTGGAGTGGAGCCGAAGATGATCGAGGGATGGCACGCAGAGTGCGGAGGTGCCGTCATAAGTAAGAATGCTGATGCTCCATGGCCCGAGGGCTTCTTTCAAGAGGAGCTCGGCTTGTGGCAACGAGAATGGTTCTATATCACCGCTCCCAGGAGCGCCAAGTGGGCGGCGCCTCCTGCCTTTCGCTCGGGTCCCCCATCACGGCTAGCGTCATGGGTTAACAAAGGATTAGATTGGGGTTTGCCCAAAGACGTGCCCCTGCTACAGGGCCAAATTAAGGATCTCTTGGAAGGAGACCTCAGTTTGGTCAAGGTGACGCAGGTCATGCTGATTCACCGAATATTGCCCGGCAAACGTCGCTCCCTTCGTCTGTGGGAGTTTAATCCGGAGGGACCCCGAGCTCTCCAGCATTTTATGGGCGCAACGCCCGCGGAGATGTATAGACTGTTCTTCGGATCACAAGAAATATGTCCGGATTTAACCGAGGACGCAGGCCTAAGCTGCAATCGCCCGGATACTCAAGTAAGCAACCTTGTGCCCGGACCTTCTATCCGCATAATCGTCGTAAACTTGCCCCTAAAAGAGCCGTCCTTTTAAACAGGAGTGGATAGCGAAGGCGAAGCTGATCAGGTCTCCGGCTCCCCTTCCTGAAACCAGGCCGGATCCTGTGCTAGTCAGGATGCTGGAGATAATGCCTTTGGAGGGGGAGGACAAGGAAGCTACGGCCTCCTCGAAGGAGGCTGCTCCGAAGAGAGGAACCGACAATTCCTCTCCTAAGGGGAAGAAGAGAGCCGCCTCTGACGACCCGGAAACCATGGCCTCAAAATGGGGGAGAAAATCCTCATCAGAGGGTCCAACGCCGGGGAGTTCCTCGGCCGGACTACACCCTCAAGGGGATCAGCCCTCCAGCGAGCCGTAAGTGGAGAAAATATTTTCCTTTTGAGGGATGAGAGAAATCCTTGATTTTACATCTGAGAAGATTAACCGAAATTTTTACCTTGTAGCTCGGACCTCAGCCCTTCTTAGCAGAACTCATCTTCGGGGGATCTTCTTCCGGAGATGATGGAGAGCGGGACGCCTCCCCCTACCGTACCGCCTAGCGAAGCGGGCGACCTTGAGGTGTCGTCGCGGAGGGTTTCTCCGAATACGGCAGGGGCGGAATATAGCTATGTGCCCCCCTAGGCTCTCCGCATCCGGCCTTCGAAAAAGGCCATAGGATGAGTCCGGCACCGTGTGGTGCTCGGCCGGAGGAGCTAAAGATTTTGCTGGGGCGAGCTTCTATCTCAGAGGAGCACCATGCCTTGATGGGCACGGTGATTGAAAGGATTTCATCCGCAGAAAGCGGATTGCATGAGGCCGTCAACAGTTTACTGACAGGTTTTGAGGTACGTTAGATAATGTACACTTTTGTCAGTTGCGCATAAATAAGATGCGCCCTGTGTAGGTAGTAGCCCCTAAGACTCTGCGTGTTGTCAAGAAATGACGGCACTTAGAGGATCATAATCCCAGGTCTAAGATGTCGCCTTTGAATGTAGGTGGCGAGGTGTCCGGAATCAAACCGGACTAATGATTTGGCCGAACTAAAGCGGCAACTGGACGTGGCAGATGCGGACATCGCGCTTGTCAACAAGCGGCTTGATGAGGCTCAAGGTATGTAATTCTTCGGACGGCATTAGGTAAGAGGAGCTTCATGGCAGTGTCTTACAATGTGTGCGCTTAATGCAGATGGTACAGCCGCCGTGGAGAATCTTAGGGCAGAACTTGCCGGAGCTAAGGAGCAAGCCAGAGAATGCGATGCGGCTGCTAAGAAGGCTCTTGAAGAGCTGAGAGCCGAACAGGCTGCTCACTGCCGAAGCAAAGAAGAGATGGCCGAAATGGCCGAGAAGTTAAAGAGCGCTGCAGACCGTTGCAAACTTCTTGAGAAAGAAGACCGGGCGAGACAGACGGACTTAGAGAAGGCCGTTGCCGATGCCAAGGACGCTCGCTCTGCGATGAGAGCTGCGAAAGAGGAGCTGCGTCAAGCCGAACAGATTGCGGCTGGAAAGCCCTTTATGCTGCGGAGGAAGGTTTATGATCCGAAGTTTGCTCTGTTGGACCGGATGTGGAGTGTGAAGGACACCTATCTGGACTTGGCAACGAGTGCCGCTGATGCGACCGAACACTTTCGAGATCAGAAAGATTGCGAAGTGGAAAAGCTTTTCTGGTCGCAGTTTCATAATCCAGAGCGTTTACTGGCAGTGGATGATCGTTTGGCTCAATGGGCCGAACTGAATAGGTTGTCCGGACTCGCCATGAAGTACGTCATGGATCATCTGTGGCCGGGGAGATCGGACCCGAAGAGTTATTTCAGCTTGGTGCAGCAATTCCTTGAAGGTGTGCCGCGTATTGATGCAATGAAGAGGTCAGCATGTATAGAGGGTGCAAGGATGGCTCTTGCCCATGTTAAGACATACTGGGCAGAGATGGAGACCACCGTTGTTGCGTCCCGAGATTCGGACCAAAGCCGAGTACCTTCCGAGCACTATTTTCAGGAAGTTCTTGAAGGCGCTCGTGTAATAGAGACGCAGTGCCCGAAAGATGCTATGTTATGATAGCATATGTAATTATAAATTAATATTTTAATAAAGTGTAGTGGCTGATTTTATACTTGTGCCTCCAAGTATTGTGGAACCCCTCATGTGCGGCCGTTTTAAGAATATATATATCTATATGTATAGAATCTGAAAGATGGCAGTCGTTGGCTTCAGCCCCACACACATAGTGCGGGGGTGCTCGCGGAAGACGCATTCTCACACTTAACCCAACGTCTTGGTCCTACAAAGGAGGTGATAGCGCAGCGGGCCAGGCAACCGGACTATAATGCTTTAACACTTTCACTTAGCCATAGGAGTTTGAAAATGAGACTCTTTAGGTAGCTCCTTGGTGGCCACTGCGCTCGTCCGAATTCGGGGTGTGTATGTGCCTGACCGGGAAGCGGTCCTTCGTCAAGGCGGAGGAATCCGATAGATTCCGATCGGTCATCGAGTGGCTGACCAGTCTGACGCTACATCATGACAGTCAGTTTTCGGCTTTCTCTACTGAGGTGCTCGCCCTGGCCGAATCGGGGGCACAATCGCAGTAGTTCTCCTGGTGCTACCTTAGCCGATAGAGCGGAACGTAAGGTAGCCGAACTCAGGAGCCGGGCAACCCAACATTTGACCAAAGACATGATTTGGAGCTGATGCATATAATGCCAAAACTCGCGACGCCGAACACTCCCTAAGGTGTTCGGTCTTTATGAGTGCGGGCCAAACAGCACTCTTTATTGAAAAAGCCCCTAGTGTTCAGGTACGTGCAAAAATTCTGACGTGGCCACATGCCAAGACGCCAGCCTCCTCCTTGGTTATATTAGAAAGAAAAACAGGGGATGTATAGCAACAAGAGACAGTAAAAAAGGTTTACGCAGGGTCTTAATCTAAAAAGAATCCTTTAGGACGGGTCCCTACTGCACGTCTGCGCCTGTGTCTCTGTTGTGCCGTATCCTGGACGGGCGCCGCACGACGTTCATCTGTAAAAGAGAGGAACTAAGTTGAAAAACGGGTCGTGCCGAATTTTTTTTTAAAATAAGCAAAGTATAAAGTAAGATATGTAAGTTTAAGCTTTATTGTCTCTTATTTGTGTATGCGTGGAGCCCCTTGTGCGGAGGTATATGGCTTCTAGGCCTGCATCAATGATGATTTTGCACCGAACTCGTCTATCCGTGTTCGTGGTCTTTAAATGACCTATTTTGAAGTTTTTTGGCTAGTGAGGCCATTTTGCTGTGGGGCTGTTAAAGCGGCCGCACTATCCTCCGCTTGGGGAGGCGCACTTTAGTGCTTCCCCATCAAATAGATGATGCCTCGTGGACCGGGCATCTTAAGCGTAAGAGATGCATAATGTGGTATTGCGTTAAATCGAGCGAAAGCTTCATGTCCCAGTAGTGCTTGATAACGACTTGAGAACGGGATGACGTGGAAGGTCAGCTTTTCGCGGCGGAGGTTATCGGCAGAGCCGAATGTGACTGTGAGCCGAAGAAAACCCGTGCAATGGGTGTCCGGGCCAGGTATTACCCCTTGAAAGGAGGTTTTGCTGCGGCGGATTCTTGCTGGGTTTATCCCCATGTGCTGTATTGTATCCTGATATATCAGGTTTAGTCCGCTGCCGCCGTCCATAAGGACATTTGAAAACTTAAGTCCGCCAATTATTGGATCAAGGATCAAGGCAGTCCATCCTACATTCCAGGTATTCCTAGAATAATCTAGCTGATCGAAGGTGATCGGTTTTGACAACCAGTGGCAGGATCCTTTGGGGATGGGCCGTGTGGTGCGTACCTTTACGGGCACCGCACGTTTGGTTATGTGAAGTGAGTTCACTGTTTTTACTTCTTGTGGGAAGTTCTTTTGTTTCCTGGTGCTCTGCTGTTGGGGTTCGTCCTCGCCTTCGCTTGGTGTGTCGAGCCCCTTGTGTTCGGCATTGAGTCTGCCGGATTGTTTGAAGACCCAACAGTCTCTGTGGGTATGGTTAGCAGGCTTCCCAGGAGTACTGTGTATCTGACATATCATGTCCAGGATTTTATTTAAGTTGGATGGATCGTCCCTGTTATTCTGGGGGGGGGGGCGATTTTTCCTGATTTTGTCGCGAGCCTATTAATCCGGCGTTGACTGTCGTGCTCTTCAGACTTTTGTCCTTAGTCCGGCGACGGTCTTTGTTGCGTCGCGGTCTTCCGTTTTCATCCCTGGTTTCGGATGTACTTGGGTCGCTGGGGCTGCACCTTGCCAACCAGCTGTCCTCCCCTACACAAAAGCGGGTCATGAGGCTTGTTAGTGCGGCCATAGTTCTTGGCTTTTCTTGGCCGAGGTGTCTGGCGAGCCATTCGTCTCGGACGTTATGTCTAAAAGCTGCTAAGGCTTCGGCGTCCGGACAGTCGACTATCTGATTCTTTTTAGTGAGGAATCTATTCCAGAATTGCCGAGCTGATTCTCCGGGTTGTTGAGTGATGTGACTAAGGTCGTCTGCATCCGGGGGGCGGACATATGTCCCTTGAAAGTTTGCTCGGAAAGCATCCTCGAGCTCTTCCCAGCTTGCAATTGAGTTTTCGGGAGGCTTTTAAGCCAATGCCGGGCTGGCCCTTTAAGATTAAGGGGTAGATATTTTATGGCGTGGAGATCATCTCCTCTAGCCATGTGAATGTGGAGGATATAATCCTCGATCCAGACTCCAGGGTCTGTTGTTCCATCGTATGCCTCTATGTTTACGGGTTTGAATCCCTCTGGGAATTCATAGTCTAGGACCTCATCGGTAAAACATAGGGGTGTGCGGCACCCCTGTATTTGGGTAAGCCGGATTCTGACGATGGCTTCGTAGCGTTGCTTACGAGAGCTTGCTTTCTTAGCCCATAAATGGACCTGACTGGGCCATGATGCGAATCCTTAGGAGGGTCGCATGCCGATTTAGGTGCGGCGCCGCTTGTTGCCTTATGGGGTCGTCTATCCGACCGTGTGGCTTTTTCATTTTTTTTGAATACGAGGGCTCTGAGGCCTCTTTGTCGAATTCAGGCAGTAGCTTTCTTTTCGGATAGCTTTTAGTGCGGCGACTGTCGCCGTACTCATCTGTGGCATTGATTACCTTGCTCCATCTGATCCGGAGTGCATCTTCCGCTGTTTTTAGCTTCCGCTTCTGCTTTTTTAGGTTGCGTGCAGTTGCAATGAGCCTCTCATGGAGATTCTTCTGCTTCATAGGTTTATTTGGCGTGCGGTCGTTCGGAATGCCGTTTTCGCCGTGGGAGGGATGTTCGGTTTTTCTATCCGTGTTGCCCTGTTCGGACGGTTGCTCTAAGGCCTATTCGTCGTCGACCGGCTCGTCCTGCTCTATGGCTGGGTTTTTGTCGAGGCAGGGCTTGGGCCGGCGTTTGCGCCGACGCCTTGATTGCGTTTTGGGGGGTCGATCACTTGTCCTATCCCCTTTTTCCTCGTTGTCGTTTCCCTTAGGGGTGTCCACCATGTACACATCGTGAGATGGGGTGGCTGTCCAATGCCCTATGGGCGTTGGTTCATCGATATCTCCTCCATCGTCATCCATACTGTCAATGTCCTCGGAGCCGAAATCAGGCATGTCGGTTAGATCGTCGACAGTGGCTACGAAGTGGGTGGTGGGTGGGTTTTGAATTTCCTCACCGTCCGTGTCCCACCCTTGCTGACCGTAGTCCGGCCAGGGCTCTCTTGATAAAGAGAGAGACTTAAGAGAATTCAGGATGTCGCCGAAAGGCGAATGCTAAAAGATGTCCGCTGCGGTGAACTCCATTACCGGCGCCCACTCGGATTCGATTGGCAGGGGCGCGGGGGGCTCGGAGTTCGGAGAGGAATCCGGCTCCTTGGAGTCACGGGCCATGCGGAGTGCGGGGTTGGAGTTCGGCTCGATCGCCTCTGAGATCGCAGCCCCTGAGGCAGCGTCCAACCGCTGATCCTCGATCGGCGCAGTAGGTTCCGAATCAATGGTCGAAACCGATGCGTGTGCGGCCTCCAAGGCGTTGTTCGGCGGCAGAGCTATATCGTGCCCATCGAGACAGTGCGGCACGCTTGGCTGTGGCTCGAATCCGTCGAAGATCAAGTCTTCGCGGATGTCAGCCGTTTAGTTTAGGCTTCCAAACCTGACCTGATGGCCAGGGGCGTAGCTTCCGATCTGCTCATGGTGGTCAAGCGAATTGGCCCGCAGTGCGAAGCCGCCGAAGATGAAGATCTGTCCGGGGAGGAAGGTCTCACCCCGGACCGCATCATTGTTGAAGATCGAAGGAGCCATCGGCCCTAAAGGCGACGACACAGAGGAACTCTCAATGAAAGCACCAATGTCGGTGTCAAAACCAGCGGATCTCGGGTAGGGGGTCCCGAACTGTGCGTCTAGGCTGGATGGTAACAGGAGACTGGGGACACTTTGTTTTACCCAGGTTCGGGCCCTCTCGATGGAGTTTATCCCCTACTCCTGCTTGATTAATATTGATGATATGGGTAGTACAAGAGTAGATCTACAACGAGATCAAGGAGGCTAAACCCTAGAAGCTAGCTTATGGTATGATTGTTGTGTATGGAGTTGATCCTCTACGGACTACAACCCTCCGGTTTATATAGACACCGGATAGGGTTAGGGTTACACAGAGTCGGTTACAATGGTAGGAGATCTTGAATATCGCATCGCCAAGCTTGCCTTCCACGCCAAGGAAAGTCCCATCCGGACACGGGACGAAGTCTTCAATCTTATATCTTCATAGTCCAGGAGTCCGGCTGAAGGTATAGTCCGGCTATCCGAACACCCCCTAATCCAGGACTCCCTCACTAGCTTTGCCAAAAAACAGGGGGGCATGTGTTGACGCTCAAAAGTGGCACGTTTATAAAGAGTGGCTTGACGCTATGTCAAGATTAATTCAAACTTACTATTGAAAGTCACCATGAAATGGCTCTTTTCGAGAAGATGAAGATGAATATGAAGATGGTCTAAAACGGAGCTTGGATGTAAAAGTTATGACAAGTTCAGAGATCCTTATGTCGACACCAGATTAAAGAATGGCCAGAAACCCAATGAATACGGCTTCAAATGGAGAAAGTTTCAACATGAAAGTTGTGCGTCTCGTCGAATCGGTTGATTTTGGTATACAAATCGTCTTAATATGAGGTCATATGCAACCTGTGGAGGCAAAAAAAGGTCAGAAACAGAAGCTGCAGAGTCATTTCGGACCGACCGAGTTGATTGACTCGGTGAGACCGAGTTGATCCGGCAAATTACAGAAAGTTACAGAAAGTTGGCAACGCTCACTCGGTGGGACCGAAACAAACTAATCGGTGAGACCGAGTTGATTCGGGAAATTACAGAAATTTAAAGAGAGTTGGTCACGTTCACTCGGTGGGACCGAAGCAAACCAATCGGTGAGACCGAGTTGATCCGGAAAATATCCAAAGATTCCTGTCCGAGTTAGGTTAGGGTTTTTGACGTTTTGGATGGACATTTTAGTCCTTTTCTTGTACGGGAAGTCCAGCCGCCTCATTAATAGATGAGAGGTGACGGCCGATTGAAGAACACACAATCGATTTATCAATATATCATCTTTTTACCTTTACCTTTATCTCTCTCCCTTGTTCTTCTTCTTCCTCGTTCTTCGTTCATTCTTCGTTTTCAGGGCGGCGAACCTCGAGGCCCTAGGGGCAATCAGGTCAACCTAGGCCAGCCCATAGCTGCCGCAAGCCCTGACGGGGTCCCTCCCGGGCGTGTGGGGTTTCGGGTCCTCAAAAGCACCCGCCGGATTGCTTGCGTACCGCGCTTCCGGACGAGTCTCCTTCGACGTGAGCTGCGGTGCATCACCCTCGGCGTTGGAGGTACACGGTGACGTGTTCGTGTGCGAACAGTCTGCTAGAGTTCCTCTTACTCGGGAATGGCGGAGCCACAGCCGCGTTGATGGAGTTCCCGGCGCTGCATGGCACTATGCCGGAGATGATTGCTAGTGGAAGCTCCTTGCCCGCCTCCGCACCGTGCGGCGCCATCATGACGGCGAGGACGAGGAGGGCGGCCAGAAGAGGGCTCTTGGTTGCCATTGGCTTGGATCCGCTTGATCTCTGTGTCGTTGTATGTGTGAGAGGATGTTGTGCTGTGCTGAGTGTTAGACTATATATGTATATGTAGACTTGTTTATACGTAGACTTGTATATACACCTTGTATATTGTACCCATTGGTACTTATATATAATGAGATAGCCGCACTCCCTTGAGGTGTCGAGCAGTTGCCCAATATTCTCGGTTAACATGGTATCAGACTAGGGTTTTATGTCTTCCGCTGCACCTCCTAGCGCCGCCGCCGCGATGGCCTCCTCCATCCCCGCCGCCGCGCCGGCTCCCTCCAACGCCGTCGCGCCGATCGCCCCGTCGTCACCCTTCCCTGCCTCACACCCGCTCGCTACCGCCTGGCGGCAGCGTCAGCCGCCCGGCTATCCACCGCGGGCCCTTTGGTTGGCCGGGCGGGCACGGTGATCTATCGTTGCCGATCGCCTCCCGCGGCACTTCTTCCTCGACCACCGCCTTGGCGCCGCCACCTCTTCGCGGCCCCTGCGCCGACTGCGTATGGGGTGGCTCCTCATCCATACGCCCCTCAGCCCTACGGCGCCCCTCAGCCATACGCCCCGTGGTATGGTGCCCCTGCACCAACCTACGACGCCGTGCCACCGCTGTCCCCTGCCTGGCCGGCATCACTCTATGGAGCGCCGTGTACGTCGTCCCATGCGGCCCAGTCGCACCCGCACTCCTATGGCGCAGCTTACGGTGCCGCATCCGCTGTGTCCTCGGGGGCCCCGCTCGGTTCGGCCGATGCCCCGGCTGCCCCTGGCTACGAGACGTCCTTGTAGCTCGCTCCTCATGTTGATGCTGTTCCGATGGTGGGGTTTCATGCGCCACTGACACATGCTCCTGCGGGTTATGCTCCGGCACCATCGCCGTTTTACTTCTCGTATCTCCTTCCGGTGAAGCTTACGCCGGACAACTACTTGTCGTGGCGGGCTCAGGTGCTACCTCTCCTCCGGAGTCACTACTTGGAGGGCTATGTTGATGGCTCCATCCCGTGTCCGCCGCCGTACCATCCGGCTTATCATGTGTGGGTGGCTCAAGACCAGGCGATCCTTTCGGCCATTCAGTCTTCGCTCACTCCGAGCGTATCGTCGCTTGTCATCTTCGCCGCGATGTCTCGGGATGCTTGGTCCGTGCTTCACAGCAGCTTTGCCTCCCAATCTCAGGCGCGTGCTCACTCTATCCGCACTGAGTTGGGGGAGACCAAGCTCAATGGCCTCACTATCATGGAGTACTTCAACAAGATGTCCGGTCTCGCCGATACGTTGGCCAGCCACTTAGAGATGAGGATTTCACCACCCATGTGCTCAATGGCCTCGATGATGACTATGATAATCTCATTGAGAATGTCCATGGTCGTGAGTGATACGTCTCCGTCGTATCTACTTTTCCAAACACTTTTGCCCTTGTTTTGGACTCTAACTTGCATGGTTTGAATGGAACTAACCCGGACTGACGATGTTTTCAGCAGAATTACCATGGTGTTATTTATGTGCAGAAACAAACATTCTCGGAATGACCTGAAACTTCACGGAGCAACTTTTTGGAAAATATAAAAAATACCTGCAAAAGATGAAGGCCAAGGGGCCCACCACCTCTCCACGAGGGTGGGGGGCGTGCCTGCCCCCCTAGGGCGCGCCCCCCTACCTCATGGCCCCCTTGGTGCCTCTCCGACTCCAACTCCAACTCTATATATTTTGTTTCAGGGAGAAAAAAATCAGAGAGAAGAATTCATCGCGTTTTACGATACAGAGCCACCGCCAAGCCCTAAAACCTCTCGGGAGGGCTGATCTAGAGTCCGTTCGGGGCTCCGGAGAGGGGAATCCGTCGCCATCGTCATCATCAACCATCCTCCATCACCAATTTCATGATGCTCACCGCCGTGCGTGAGTAATTCCATCGTAGGCTTGCTGGACGGTGATGGGTTGGATGGGATCTATCATGTAATCGAGTTAGTTTTGTTAGGGTTTGATCCCTAGTATCCACTATGTTCTGAGATTGATGTTGCTATGACTTTGTTATGCTTAATGCTTGTCACTAGGGCCCGAGTGCCATGATTTCAGATCTGAACTTATTATGTTTTCATCAATATATGAGTGTTCTTGATCCTATCTTGCAAGTCTATAGTCACCTATTATGTGTTATGATCCGTTAACCCCGAAGTGACAATAATCGGGATACTTACCGGTGATGACCGTAGTTTGAGGAGTTCATGTATTCACTATGTGTTAATGCTTTATTCCGGTACTCTATTAAAAGGAGGCCTTAATATCCCTTAGTTTCCGTAAGGACCCCGCTGCCACGGGAGGGTAGGACAAAAGATGGCATGCAAGTTCTTTTCCATAAGCATGTATGACTATATTCGGAATACATGCCTACATTATATTAATGAATTGGAGCTAGTTCTGTGTCACCCTAGGTTATGACTGTTACATGATGAATCGCATCCGGCATAATCCTCTATCACCGATCCATTGCCTACGAGCTTTCCATATATTGTTCTTTGCTTATTTACTTTCCCATTGTTATTGCTATTCATCACTACAAAATACCAAAAACAATACTTTTGCTACCGTTACCTTTTGTTACCGTTACCACTACTATCATATTACCTTGCTACTAAATACTTTGCTGCAGATACTAAGTTTCCAGGTGTGGTTGAATTGACAACTTAGCTGCTAATACTTGAGAGTATTCTTTCTCTCCCCTTGTGTCGAATCAATAAATTTGGGCTGAATACTTTACCATCAAAAACTGTTGCGATCCCCTATACTTGTGGGTCATTAGTGAGGCGCCTCTTCTGCCACAGGAACTGTATGCGCGCATTCTTGGTCGCGAACAGCGCATCAAAGTGCGTCGTGCCGCCCCGAGTTTTGGCTTCGCTAATGCCGCCACCCGCGACAAACTGCAGAAGCCGTCGCTCCCTGCCAAGTCGGCGGCTTCATCTCAGCAGACTTCGCGGAGCTCCGCGCCATCCATCACTGGTGGGTCTCGGCCAGTGGCTTGCTGCCCTTGCTACGGCGCTCAGCAGGCCTGCCAAATGTGTGGCATTGAGCGCCACATAGCATCTCGCTGTCATCGCCGCTACAAGAAGGATTTTCTTGGCCTAGGCAACAATGGCAAAGGGAATGAGAAACAGACGGCTGCTGCGGTGGTGTGTCATGAGCACGGACGCACTTATCCTACTCTATTGATCCTACATGGTACATGGACATGGGAGCTACGAACCACCTCACCAATGACATGGGCAAGCTCTCCACTCAGGAGCCATATCGTGGCCATGATCAGGTGCACACTGCCAATGGAGCAGGTATGCGCATCTGCCATGTTGGTTAGGCATCACTTCTTGCACACAATTCCCAAAAATTGCATCTTTCTAATGTTCGTCGTATTCCCACTGCTTCGCGTAGTTTGTTGTCTGTTACACAACTTACTCATGATAATAATGTCCTTGCTGAGTTTCACCCTTTTTGTTTCTTTATCAAGGATCGGGACACGAGGGCCGTTCTGCTTAGCGGCCGTCTTCGCGGTGGCTTGTACGCACTTGACGCGCCAACCGCACCTCCTATGCAGTTTTCTCCTCAAACGTTCAGAGGTGTTCGTGTGTCATCTACACATTGGCATGCGCGCCTTGGTCATCCTGCTGCTCCTATAGTTCGTCATGTGTTGCATCGCCATGAACTACCAGTTGTGTCAAATAAAACTGCTGAAACTATTTGTGATGCCTGTCAGCAGGGCAAGAGTCATCAACTTCCATTTTCAGAGTCTAGTCATGTTGTGAAACATCCTCCTGAGCTTGTGTTTTCTGATGTATGGGGTCATGCCCAAATGTCTTTCAGTGGCCACAATTATTATGTCAGTTTCATTGATGCTTATAGTCGGTTTACTTGGCTTTATCTTATTAAGAAAAAGTCTGATGTGTTTGATGTTTTTATACAGTTTCAAGCACATGTTGAACGTCTCCTTAGCCAGAAAATTATTCATGATCAAACTGAAGCAAATATGCCCTAGAGGCAATAATAAAGTTATTATTTATTTCCTTATTTCATGATAAATTTTTATTATTCATGCTAGAATTGTATTAACCGGAAACATAATACATGTGTGAATACATAGACAAACATAGTGTCACTAGTATGCCTCTACTTGACTAGCTCATTAATCAAAGATGGTTAAGTTTCCTAACCATAGACATGAGTTGTCATTTGATTAACGGGATCACATCATTAGGAGAATGATGTGATTGACTTGACCCATTCCGTTAGCTTAGCACTTGATCGTTTAGTATGTTGTCATTGTTTCTTCATGACTTATACATATTCCTATGACTATGAGATTATGCAACTCCCGTTTACCGGAGGAACACTTTGTGTGCTACCAAACGTCACAACATAACTGAGTGATTATAAAGGTACTCTATAGGTGTCTCCAAAGGTACTTGTTGGGTTGGCGTATTTCGAGATTAGGATTTGTCACTCCGATTATCGAAGAGGTATCTCTGGCCCACTCGGTAATACACATCACTATAAGCTTTGCAAGCATTGTAACTAATGAGTTAGTTGCGGGATGATGTATTACGAAACGAGTAAAGAGACTTGCCGGTAACGAGATTGAACTAGGTATTGAGATACCGACGATCGAATCTCGGGCAAGTAACATACCGATGACAATGGGAACAACGTATGTTGTTATGCGGTTTGACCGATAAAGATCTTCCTAGAATATGTGGGATACAATATGAGCATCCAGGTTCCGCCATTGGTTATTGACCGGAGACGTGTCTCGGTCATGTCTACATAGTTCTTGAACCCATAGGGTCCGCACGCTTAAAGTTCGGTGACGATTTGTATTATGAGTTTATGTGTTTTGATGTACCGAAGGTAGTTCGGAGTCCCAGATAAGATCGGGGACATGATGAGGAGTCTCGAAATGGTTGAGAAGTAAAGATCGATATATTGGACGACTATATTCGGACATCGGAAAGGTTCCGAGTGGTTCGAGTATTTTTCGGAGTACCGGGGAGTTACGGGAATACGGGGGAAGGAGTATATGGGCCTTATTGGGCTTTAGAGGAGAAAGAGAGGCAGGCCACGCGCCCCCCAATGACTAGTCCGAATTGGACTAAGGGGAGGGGCGGCGCCCCCTCCTTCCTTCTCTTCCCTCTTCCCCATCCTTGTCTCCTACTCCTACTACTTGGAAGGGGTGGAATCCTACTCCCGGTGGGAGTAGGACTCCTCCAGGGCGCGCCATAGGGGCCGGCCCTCTCCCCCTCCTCCACTCCTTTATATATGTGGCCATGGGGCACCCCATAGACACACAATTGATCATTGATCTCTTAGCCATGTGCGGTGCCCCCCTCCACCATAATCCACCTTGATTATATCGTGGCGGTGCTTAGGCGAAGCCCTGCGTCGGTAGCATCATCATCACCATCACCACACCGTCGTGCTGACGAAACTCTCCCGTGAAGCTTTGCTGGATCGGAGCTCGCGGGATGTCATCGAGTTGAACGTGTGCAGAACTCGGAGGTGCCGTGCATTCGGTACTTGGATCGGTCGGATCGTGAAGACATACAACTACATCAACCGCGTTGTGCTAACGCTTCCGCATTCGGTCTACGAGGGTACATAGACACACTCTCCCCTCTCATTGCTATGCGTCACCATGATCCTGTGTGTGCGTAGGAATTTTTTTGAAATTGCTACGTTCCCCAACAGTGGCATCCGAGTCTGGTTTTATGCGTAGATGTTATATGCACGAGTAGAACACAAGTGAGTTGTGGGCGATACAAGTCATACTGCTTACCAGCATGTCATACTTTGGTTCGATGGTATTGTTGGATGAACCAGCCCGGACCGACATTACGTGTACGCTTACGCGAGACTGGTTCTACCGACGTGCTTTGCACACAGGTGGCTGGCGGGTGTCAGTTTCTCCAACTTTAGTTGAACCGAGTGTGGCTACGCCCTGTCCTTGAGAAGGTTAAAACAGTACTAACTTGACGAAATATTGTTGTGCTTTTGATGCATAGGTAAGAATGGTTCTTGCTCAGCCCGTAGCAGCCACGTAAAACTTGCAACAACAAAGTAGAGTACGTCTAACTTGTTTTTGCAGGGCATGTTGTGATGTGATATGGTCAATACGTGATGAGATATAAATTGTTGTATGAGATGATCATGTTTTGTTAAAGTTATCGACAACCGGCAGAAGCCTTATGGTTGTCTCTTTATTGCATAAGATGCAAGCGCCAATCAATTGCTTTACTTTATCGCTATGCGATAGCAATAGTTGCAAGAGCAATAGTTGATGAGACGACCATGTGACGACACATTGATAAAGATCAAGATGATGGAGATCATGGTGTCATGCCGGTGACGATAGAGATCATGACGGTACTTTGGAGATAGAGATCAAAAGCGCAAGATGATCATGGCCATATCATGTCACATATTTCGATTGCATGTGATGTTTATCCTTTATGCATCTTATTCTGTTTTGTTTGACGGTAGCATTATAAGATGATCTCTCACTAAATTTCAAGGTAAAAGTGTTCTCCCTGAGTATGCACCGTTGCCAAAGTTCGTCGTGCCGAGACACCACGTGATGATCGGGTGTGATAAGCTCTACGTTCATCTACAACGGGTGCAAGCCAGTTTTGCATACGCAGAATACTCGGGTTAAACTTGACGAGCCTAGCATATGTAGATATGGCCTTGGAATACTGGAGACTGAAAGGTCGAGCGTGAATCATATAGCAGATATGATCAACATAGTGATGTTCATCATTGAAAACTACTCCATCTCACGTGATGATCGGACATGGTTTAGTTGATTTGGATCACGTGATCATTTAGATGACTAGAGGGATGTCTATCTAAGTGGGAGTTCTTAAGTAATATGATTAATTGAACTTTAATTTATCATGAACTTAGTCCTGATAGTATTTGCATATCTATGTTGTAGATCAATAGCTTGCGATGTAGCTCCCCATTTATTTTTTATATGTTCCTAGAGAAAATAAAGTTGAAAGATGTTAGTAGCAATGATGCGGATTGGATCCGTGATCTGAGGATTATCCTCATTGCTGCACAGAAGTATTATGTCCTTGATGCACCGCTAGGAGACAGACCTATTGCAGGAGCAGATGCACACGTTATGAACGTTTGACAAAGCTCGGTATGATGACTACTTGATAGTTTAGTGCACCATGCTTTACGGCTTAGAACCGGGACTTCAAAAACTTTTTGAACGCCATAGAACATATAAGATGTTCTAAGAGTTGAAATTGGTATTTCATACTCATGCCCGTGTCAAGAGGTATGAGACCTCTGACAGTACTTTGCCTACAAGATGGAGGAGAATAGCTCAGCTAGTGAGCATGTGCTCAGAATGTCTGAGTACTATAGTCACTTGAATCAAGTAGGAGTTAATCTTCCAGATAAGATAGTGATTGACAGAGTTCTCTAGTCACTATCACCAAGTTATTAGAACTTCGTGATGAACTATAATATGCAAGGGATAACAGAAACGATTCCCAAGCTCTTCGTGATGCTGAAATCGACGAAGGTAGAAATCAAGAAAAACATCAAGTGTTGATGGTTGACAAAACCACTAGTTTCAAGAAAAGGGCAAAGGGAAGAAAGGGGAACTTCAAGAAAAACGGCAAGCAAGTTGCTGCTCAAGTGAAGAAGCCTAAGTCTAGACCTAAGCCTGAGACTAAGTGTTTCTACTGCAAAGGGACTGGTCACTGGAAGCAGAACTGCCCCTAGATACTTGGCGGATAAGAAGGATGGCAAAATGAACAAAAGTATATTTTATATACATGTCATTGATGTGTACTTTACTAGTGTTTATAGCAACCCATCGGTATTTGATACTAGTTCAGTTGCTAAGAGTAGTAACTTGAAACGGGAGTTGCAGAATGAACAGAGACTAGTTAAAGGGTGAAGTGACGATGTGCGTTGGAAGTGGTTCCAAGAATGATATGATCATCATCGCACACTCCCTATACTTTCGGGATTAGTGTTGAACCTAAATAAATGTTATTTGGTGTTTGCGTTGAGCATGAATATGATTTGATCATGTTTATTGTAATACTAACATATTCATAATATTGAAGCCAAAAGATGCAAAGTTAATAATGTAGTGCAACTTACTTGAGGCACTGCCATTTGGGTCATATTGGTGTAAAGCGCATGAAGAAACTCCATACTGATGGGTTTTGGAATCACTTCATTATGAATCACTTGATGCTTGCGAACCATGCCTCATGGGCAAGATGACTAAGACACTATTCTCCGGAACAATGGAGCAAGCAACTGACTTGTTGGAAATAATACATACTGATGTATGCGGTCTGATGAGTGTTGAGGCTCGCGACGGGTATCGTTATTTTCTGACCTTCACAGATGATTTGAGTAGATATGGGTATATCTACTTGATAAAACACAAGTCTGAAACATTTGAAAAGTTCAAAGAATTTCAGAGTGAAGTGGAAAATCATCATGACAAGAAAATAAAGTTTCTACGATCTGATCGTGGAAACGAATATTTGAGTTACGAGTTTGGTCTTCAATGAAATCAATGTGGAATAGTTTCACAAATTCGTGCCACCTGGAACACCACAGCATAATGGTGTGTCCGAACATCATAACCATACTTTATTGGATATAGTGCAATCTATGATGTCTCTTACCGATTAACCACTATCGTTTTGGGGGTTATGCATTAGAGACAGCTACATTCACGTTAAAAAGGGCACAATCTAAATCCGTTGAGATGACACCGTATGAACTGTGGTTTAGCAAGAAACCTAATCTGTCGTTTCTTAAAGTTTGGGGTTGTGATGCTTATGTGAAAAAGTTTCAGCCTAATAAGCACAAACCTAAATCGGAAAAGTGCATCTTCATAGGATTCCCAAAAAGAAACTGTTGGGTACACCTTCTATCACAGATCCGAAGGGAAGATATTTGTTGCTGAGAATGGATCCTTTCTAGAGAAGGAGTTTCTCTCGAAAGAAGTGAGTGGGAGGAAAGTATAACTTGATGAGGTAACTGTACCTGCTCCCTTATTGGGAAGTAATTCATCACAGAAATTTGTTTCTGTGACTCCTACACCAATTAGTGAGGAAGCTAATGATGGTGATCATGTAACTTCAGATCAAGTTACTACCGAACCTTGTAGGTCAACCAGAGTGAGGTCCGCACCGGAGTGGTACGGTAATCTTGTTCTGGATGTCATGTTAATTGACCATGACGAACCTACGAACTATGAGGAAGCGATGATGAGGCCAGATTCCGCGAAAAGGCTTGAGGCCATGAAATCTGAGATGGGATCCATGTATGAGAACAAAGTGTGGACTTTGGTTGACTTACCCGATGATCGGCAAGCCATAGAAAATAAATGGATCTTCAAGAGGAAGACGGACGCTGATAGTAGTGTTACTATCTACAAAGCTAGACTTGTCAAAAAAGGTTTTGACAAAGTTCAAGGTGTTGACTACGATGAGATTTTCTCACTCGTAGCGATGCTTAAGTCTGTCCGAATCATGTTAGCAAATTGCCACATTTTATGAAATCTGGCAAATGGATGTCAAAACTACATTCCTTAATGGATTTCTTAAAGAAGAGTTGTATATGATGCAACCAGAAGGTTTTGTCGACCCTAAAGGTGCTAACAGAATGTGCAAGCTCCAGCGATCCATCTATGGACTGGTGCAAGCATCTCAGAGTTGGAATATATGCTTTGATGAGTTGATCAAAGCATATAGTTTTATACAGACTTATGGTGAAACCTGTATTTACAAGAAAGTGAGTGTGGGAGCACTACAACATTTCTGATAAATATATGTGAATGACATATTGTTGATCAGAAATAATGTAGAATTTTTTGGAAAGCATAAAGGAGTATTTGAAAGGAGTTTTTCAAATAAAGACCTCGGTGAAGCTACTTACATATTGAGCATCAAGATCTATAGAGATAGATCAAGACGCTTGATAAGTTTTTTCAATGAGTACATACCTTGACAAGATTTTGTAGTTCAAAATGGAACAGTCAAAGAAAGAGTTCTTACCTATGTTACAAGGTGTGAAATTGAGTAAGACTCAAAGCCCGATCACGGCATAAGATAGAAAGAGAATGAAAGTCATTCCCTATGCCTCAGCCATAGTTTCTATAAAGTATGACATGCTGTGTACCAGATCTATTATATACCCTACACTGAGTTTAGCAAGGGAGTACAATAGTGATCTAGGAGTATATCACTGGAGAATGGTCAAAATTATCCTTAGTGGAATAAGGATATGTTTCTCGATTATGGAGGTGACAAAAGGTTCGTCGTAAAGGGTTACGTCGATGCAAATTTTGACACTGATCCAGATGACTCTAAGTCTCAATCTGGATGCATTTTTGAAAGTGGGAGCAATTAGCTAGAGTAGCTCCGTGCAGAACATTGTTAACATAGAAATTTGCAAAATACATACGGATCTAAATGTGGCAGACCTGTAGACTAAACTTCTCTCACAAGCAAAACATGATCACACCTTAGTACTCTTTGGGTGTTAATCACATAGTGATGTGAACTAGATTATTGCCTCTAGTAAACCCTTTGGGTGTTGGTCACATGACGATGTGAACTATGGGTGTTAATCACATGGTGAGGTGAACTATTGGTGTTAAATCACATGGCGATGTGAACTAGATTATTGACTCTAGTGCAAGTGGGAGACTGAAGGAAATATGCCCTAGAGGCAATAATAAAGTTATTATTTATTTCCTTATTTCATGATAAATGTTTATTATTCATGCTAGAATTGTATTAACCGGAAACATAATACATGTGTGAATACATAGACAAACATAGTGTCACTAGTATGCCTCTACTTGACTAGCTCGTTAATCAAAGATGGTTAAGTTTTCTAACCATAGACATGAGTTGTCATTTGATTAACGGGATCACATCATTAGGAGAATGATGTGATTGACTTGACCCATTCCGTTATCTTAGCACTTGATTATTTAGTATGTTGCTATTGCTTTCTTCATGACTTATACATATTCCTATGACTATGAGATTATGCAACTCCCGTTTACCGGAGGAACACTTTGTGTGCTACCAAACGTCACAACGTAACTGGGTGATTATAAAGGTACTCTACAGGTGTCTCCAAAGGTACTTGTTGGGTTGGCATATTTCGAGATTAGGATTTGTCAGTCCGATTATCAGAGAGGTATCTCTGGGCCCACTTGGTAATACACATCACTATAAGCCTTGCAAGCATTGTAACTAATGAGTTAGTTACGGGATGATGTATTACTGAACGAGTAAAGAGACTTGCCGGTAACGATATTGAACTAGGTATTGAGATACCGACGATCGAATCTCGGGCAAGTAACATACCGATGACAAAGGGAACAATGTATGTTGTTATGCGGTTTGACTGATAAAGATCTTCGTAGAATATGTGGGAGCCAATATGAGCATCCAGGTTCCGCTATTGGTTATTGACCGGAGACGTGTCTCGGTCATGTCTACATATGTTGTTATGCGGTTTGACTGATAAAGATCTTCGTAGAATATGTGGGAGCCAATATGAGCATCCAGGTTCCGCTATTGGTTATTGACCGGAGACGTGTCTCGGTCATGTCTACATAGTTCTCGAACCTGTAGGGTCTGCACGCTTAAAGTTCGGTGACGATTTATATTATGAATTTATGTGTTTTGATGTACCGAAGGTAGTTCGGAGTCCCGGATGAGATCGGGGACATGACGAGGAGTCTCGAAATGGTCGAGATGTAAAAATCGATATATTGGACGACTATATTCGGACATTGGAAAGGTTCCGAATGGTTCGAGTATTTTTCAGAGTACCGAGGAGTTACGGAAATACGGGGGAAGAAGTATATGGGCCTTATTGGGCTTTAGGGGAGAAAGAGAGGCAGGCAGCGCCCCCCCCCCAATGACTAGTCCGAATTGGACTAAGGGGAGGGGCGGCGCCCCCTCCTTCCTTCTCTTCCCTCTTCCCCTTCCTTGTCTCCTACTCCTACTACTTGGAAGGGGAGGAATCCTACTCCCGGTGGGAGTAGGACTCCACTCCTTTATATACGTGGCTAGGGGGCACCCCATAGACACACAATTGATAATTGATCTCTTAGCCGTGTGCGGTACCCCCCCCCCTCCATCATAATCCACCTCGATTATATCGTAGCGGTGCTTAGGCGAAGCCCTGCGTCGGTAGCATCATCATCACCGTCACCACACCGTCGTGCTGACGAAACTATCCCGTGAAGCTTTGCTGGATTGCAGCTCGCGGGACGTCATCGAGTTGAACGTGTGCAGAACTCGGAGGTGCCGTGCGTTCGGTACTTGGATCAGTCGGATCGTGAAGACGTACGACTACATCAACCGCGTTGTGCTAACGCTTCCGTATTCGGTCTACGAGGGTACGTAGACACACTCTCCCCTCTCGTTGCTATGCATCACCATGATCCTGTGTTTGCGTAGGAATTTTTTTGAAATTGCTACGTTCCCCAACACAAACCGGCTGGGGGGTGAATATCACAACCTCAACTCGTTTTTTAACAAACTTGGGATCACACATCATGTGTCTTGTCCTCATACACATCAGTAGAATGGGACCGCTGAACGTAAGTATCGTCATCTTGTGGAAACTGGCATTACTTTATTAGCTCATGCCTCCGTTCCTTTTAGGTTCTGGAGTGATGCTTTCTCCACTGCCTGTTTTTTGATCAATAGGTTGCCCTCACGACTACTGAATATGAAAACTCCGCTTGAACTCTTGCTCAATGAAATCCCAGACTACACCTTTCTCAAAGTCTTAAGGTGTGCATGTTAGCCTCATTTGCGTCCGTATAACAAACATAAGCTAGAGTTTCGGTCGAAAAAGTGTGTTTTCCTTGGGTATAGTTCCCTTCACAAAGGGTACAAATGCCTACATGTTCCCACCAATCGCGTCTACATTTCTCGTGACGTTGTATTTGATGAGAATGTGTTCCCCTTTCATGCACTTCTGAACAACCCTATCACTCCTCTGCCAGACGTTTCTTTTACTACACCTTCGCCTGATCAATTTGTGGATGTTGCAAATGCTCCTGTGTTGCTTCCTAACCATGCTGCAAGTGTTGGATGTGGTCCTCGTCTTGAGCTCCTTGAGGAACAGGCACCGACGGATGCCCCGGATCCGGACGTCGATCTCATGCATGGGGCATGCATACCGGGCGGCACCCATCAACCCGCGGGAGCTGCAGCCGCAGCCGCCTCGCGGGCATCGCCCTCGCCTGCCTCGCGGGCATCCCCGCGCCTGCCTCGGTGGTGGCCTCTCCTGGGTCGGCCGCTTCCTCGCCTGGCCCAGGGACTGCCTTGCCTGCGCCGGCTCCGGCTCCCGATGGGCCGGCCTCGCAGGGCCCAACACCGCCTGCCTCTCCGGTGCCAGAAGGCTCTGGCGTGAGCCCGGGTGGCTCAGCCTCGCCTTTGTCGTCGCCTGCGTCGAGCCCGGTGTTGCAACCACCTGCTGCTGCTCCTCGACCTCGCACACGCAGCCAGACAGGGGTTTTCCAGCCAAAGATCCATACCAATGGAACTGTCACGTGGCTCGCCGCTTACATGGCTCATGCTGCTGAGCCTCGCCACTTTCAGGCTGCACTGAGCATTCCTCACTGGCGTGCCATGATGGCACAGGAGTTTCAGGCGTTGCTGAAGAATGACACTTGGCAGCTTGTTCCTCTAGTATCTGGGATCAACATCATTGATTCTAAATGGGTGTTTAAAGTCAAGAGACATGATGATGACTCCATTGAACGCTACAAAGTAAGGCTAGTTGTTAAGGGTTTCAAACAGAGGTATGGTCTTGATTATGAAGACACATTCAGTCTAGTTATCAAACCCACTACCATTCGTTTGCTGTTGTCCCTTGCTATTACTCGGGGATGGTTTCTTCATCAACTTGATGTGCAGAATGCTTTCTTGCATGGAGTCCTGGAGGAGGAGGTTTATATGCGTCAGCCGCCAGGGTTTGTGGATCCTGCACGTCCTCACCGTCTCTGTCGTCGTGTTAAGGTGCTCTATGGGCTCAAGCAGGCTCCCCGTGCATGGCATGCACGTCTCGGCTTTGTTCTGCGGGCGCTTGGGTTTATTCCCTCCACTGCTGACACATCGTTGTTTCTTCTTCAGCGTCCTGAGGTTACGATGTATTTACTGGTCTATGTTGATGATATCATACTCATCAATTCCTCTAATGCTGCTGCAGATCGTCTTGTGGCTGCTTTGAGTGGTGATTTTGATGTTAAGGATCTAGGTGCTCTACACTTCTTCCTTAGACTGGAGGTTTCACGGTCTTCTACTGGGTTAACTCTTACTCAAGAAGTATTCTCTGGACTTGTTGCGTCGTGCCGGCATGCTGAAGTGTAAACCTGCCAGTACTCTGATGTCTGCCACTGATCGGTTGTCTGCTCTTGATGGAGACCCTCTTTCACCTGATGATGCTACTGAGTACCGCGGTCTTGTTGGAGGTCTGCAGTATCTTACTATCACCAGACCAGATGTCTCTTATGCAGTCAACCGTGTCTGTCAGTTTCTCCATGCACCCAGGACATCTCATTGGTCAGCTGTGAAGCGTATCCTGCGTTATATCTGTCTCACTGTTTCTTATGGTTTGCTCCTCCAACCTGCGCCATCTTATGAGATCTCAGCCTTTTCAGATGCAGACTAGGCTGGTAGTCCTGATCCAGGGGGGGGGGTATGCAGTGTTTCTTGGTTCTAACTTGATTGCTTGGAATGCTCGCAAGCAGGCTAGCAGTGGCTGATGCAACGGTTGAGATCATTTGGGTTCAGTCCTTGAGAGAGTTGAGAGTCTCTTTAGCTCATCCTCCGGTACTTTGGTGTGATAACATTGGTGCTACATATTTGTCATCTAATCCGGTGTTTCATACTCGGACGAAACACATTGAGGTTGACTCACTTCGTTCGAGAACGTGTTGCACAGAAGCTACTTAGCATCAAGTTCATCTCATCAAAGGATCAACTTGCTGACATCTTCACGAAGCCTCTTCCACAACCATAGTTTGTAGGCTGCAGGCGCAATCTTAACTTAGTTTGTACTTCAGGCCATAGTTAAGATTAAGGAAGGGTGTTAGACTATATATGTATATGTAGACTTGTTTATACGTAGACTTATATATACACCTTTGGTACTTATATATAATGAAATAGCCGCACCCCCTTGAGGTGTCGAGCAGTTGCCCAATATTCTCGTTTAACACTGAGTGTGATGGCTTATGCTGCTGCATGGATCCTCCTTTTATAGGCGTGCGAGGAGGCCAAGTTGCAGGGGCCGCGGTGTAATACGACTAGGTAGCCGCAACGCTTGCTGGTTGCACTGGTTCACGGTGCGCATGCTTGCAGTGTCGTGGCTGCGCACGCTGCCGTCCGCGTCGGGCATAGGAAGGATCCAAAGCCCCGGGAAATACACTTCGCATATACCAACTTGGCCCAAACGCGCGCATGCTCCAAAGGAGCAGGGGAAATCTCCATCAGCTCAGTTCACGGGGCAGCGCATGCATGCATGTCAAGCTAGAGATTTCTGATCGCGAGAGCTACGAGGGCGTGGCCACGCCGGCCTTGTTATTGCCAAATGATGAATGGGGCCAGATTCATCAGTTGGATCAAGCAACGGATAGCATGCATGCGTATTGCGTAGCGTACCGCTCCAGCTTAGCCAGATAGATAGCCTAGGGCGCGCGCGTGATCCGCGAGCGTACTCGATTGGCGCATGCGTGTGGAATTATTGATGATTTTTGGTTCATGCAGACGAAGGGAGAAACTATGTATAGCGACGTCCTTGTAAGTCGGAATGAAGGGAAATTATTAAACCAGGAACCTCCCAACAGGTCAAACGACCAGGCTCGAATGCTCTCCAGGTCTGCTTCATGTGGGCTTTTGCAGCCGGCCAGTACTACCACACTACACTGACACAAATTAAAAGGAAAAAAATAACACTCAGCGTTACCCTCTGTTTCAGTAAGCAGGACTGCGTCACAAACTCACGATCACTGTGATAACTGTGACATGAGGCCGGCTGCTATTGCATTAGCCCCTCAGCCCACCACGATTTGGACCTGGCAAGACAATGGTACAACACAAGCCCAGGTCCAGAGTTGACACCAAACATCATCCACACGAGCAACAAACCAACGGTTACCCCTTAGGGGCCTAAATATGATGACGGTTGAAGAAAAACTTCGCGAGATTGTCTTAAAGAAAAGGTTACCCCTTAGGGGCTGCCGCAAGGGTCCAGTTTGTGGCATGCAAGCGCGTCAAGGGGAGCGTCGAGCCGTCGCCATGTGTCGTGTGCTGGGCACGCCCTCTTTTTGGTTGTTTTCATTTTTGCTAGCGTTTTCCGGGTTTTAGATGATTTTTTTTGTGGAGGGGGGGGGGGGGGGGGGG
>NC_053023.1:744972573-745023415 GCF_003073215.2 Triticum urartu
ATTATGAGTTTATGCATTTTGATGTACCGAAGTTAGTTCGGAGTCCCGGATGTGATCACGGACATGACGAGGAGTCTCAAAATGGTCGAGACATAAAGATTGATATATTGGACGACTATATTCGGACACCGGAAGAGTTCCGGGGAAGTTTCGGATAAAACCGGAGCACCGGGGGGTTACCGGAACCCCCCGGGGGGTTAATGGGCCTCATGGGCCTAATGTGGAGAAGAGGAAGGGGCTGCCAGGGCAGGCCGCGCGCCCCCTCTCCCCCTAGTCCGAATTGGACAAGGAGGGAGGGGCGGCGCCCCCCCTTTCCTTCTCTCCCTCCACCTCTCCTAGTTGGACAAGGAACGGGAGGGGAGTCCTACTCCCGGTAGGAGTAGGACTCCTCCTGCACGCCTCCTCTAGGCCGGCGCACCCCCACTTGGATCCTTTATATATGGAGGCAGGGGGCACCCTAGAACACACAAGTTGATCCACGTGATCGTTCCTTAGCCGTGTGCGGTGCCCCCTGCCACCATATTCCACCTCGATCATATCGTTGTAGTGCTTAGGCGAAGCCCTGCGTCGGTAGAACATCATCATCGTCACCACGCCGTCGTGCTGATGGAACTCATCCCCGAAGCTTTGCTGGATCGGAGCCCGGGGAGCGTCATCGAGCTGTACGTGTGCTAAGAACTCGGAGGTGCCGGAGTAACGGTGCTTGGATCGGTCGGATCGGGAAGACGTACGACTACTTCCTCTACATTGCGTCAACGCTTCCGTTGCGGTCTACGAGGGTACGTAGACAACACTCTCCCCTCTCGTTGCTATGCATCACCATGATCTTGCGTGTGCGTAGGAATTTTTTTGAAATTACTACGAAACCCAACAGTTTCTAGTGAGGAGGAGGCAAGAGAAAGGAAAAAGAAAAAGAACAAGAGGCCAAGAGCCAATGCTCCTGTTAGGATGTCATCGGATGTTTGGGCCCATTTTCACAAGGTCAAAGAGGCATCAACGGAGCATCCCGGAGAGACGGTGTTGAAGGCTGTTTGTAATTATTGTCCCAAAAAGAGGTATGCGTATACGCAAGGTGGCAGCACCTCAACTATTGGAAGGCATATGTTAAAATGTGAAGGTTTAAGGGACAAGATGGCTAGGAATGCCATCCAAACAACTCTTGAATTGCGCAGAATCAATGGTCCAACAAGTGGTCCAACAATGTACCCCTCTATTGAGTACAACCAAGGAATCGTTAAGGAGCTTATTGCTAAGATGATATGTGTGCATGAGTATTCATTTAGAATGGTTGAACACGAGTGGTTCAACATTCTAATGAAGTGCATGAATCCAAATTATAAACCCATTGGAAGGAAGGCAATACGAGCCGAGTGCATGAGGGTTTACAAGAACGAAAAAGAGGTGCTTAAATCTCTCCTAAAGGGTGTGAGCTCCATATGTCTAACTACAGATTTGTGGACAAGCAACCAAACCTTATCTTACATGTGTGTGGTTGCACACTATATAGATGGGAATTGGAACTTACAAACCCGTGTGCTTGCTTTCATAGAGTTGGATCCTCCTCACTCTGGAAATGTCATTGCGGATGCTCTCTATGCGTGTGTGACAGAATGGAATATTGAGACCAAAATTATGTCTGTCACACTTGACAACGCTTCAAACAATGATGGTGCGATCGATGCTTTGAAGGCCAAGTTCTTGTTTCGGAGAGGTATGATTGTATCCTGTTTTTTTGCTCATATGCTCATATGCTTGTTGTATATGTTAATATAGAAGCTATATATGCTCATATGTTTGCTGTTTTTGTTAATATAGAAGCTATATGTGCTCATATGCTTGCTGTATATGTTAATATAGAAGCTATATATGCTCATATGCTTGCTGTTTTTGCTAATATAGAAGCTATTTATGCTCATATGCTTGCTGTATATGCTAATATAGAAGCTATTTATGCTCATATGCTTGTCTTTTGTAGGTAAGGACTTCGAAGGCCAATATTTTCATATCCGTTGTTGTGCACATATACTCAACTTGGTCGTGCAAGATGGGACAACGATCTTAGATAATTTGATAAACAGCTTGAGAGAGACGGTGAAGTACTTCAAGAGGTCACCTTCTCGTCTCCATGCTTTTGTTTCCACTTGCAAAAGCTTGGGTGTCAAAGTTGGTAATCATTTACACCTGGATTGTAAAACAAGGTGGAGTTCAACCTTTAAGATGATTAGCACTGCCCGTGGATATAAGGAAGCCTTGACCTCTCATGCTGGTTCGAATGCCAACTATGCTTGGGCGCCGACAAACGCAGAGTGGGACATGTATGACCTTATCTCTCCATTACTTGAGAGTTTGGCTGAGGTGACAAAAGCATTTTCAGGAAGTTTATATCCCACTTCGAACATCTTCTATCCATACATTGTTGGCGTCAAGCTTGCAATCAAACATGCAATGACTACTGATAGTGACCACTACAAGGAAATGGGTGAAGCAATGTTGGAGAAGTTTGACAAATATTGGGAAGAAAAGAACAATGCCATGGTGATCGCAACCATCTTTGATCCACGGTACACATGCTTGCTGTTTTTACTCCAATGGTTGCTGTTTTTTACTCATATGCTTGTTGTTTTTACTCGTATGCTTTCTAATTCACTCCAATGCTATCATCTTTGATCCTAGGTACAAGATGGGTTACATAGAGTGGGCCTTTGGAGAACTATATGGAGAAGGAAGTACGAGGTTTAGATCTGAGATCAAAATCGTGGAGAAAGAGTTGGCGGCCTTGTATGACAAATGTGTTGCTCAAGATAAGCGAGCTGGAAATGGAGAAAGCTCATCTTCCTCTACAAACATTCCTAGTATCCCGGTTCAAGCTGGGTACGAGTCCTTCTTATCGTCCCGTTCAACAAGAATATCAAAGAGTGAGTTGAGGAACTACTTAGAGGATGAGGTTGCCCCTCGCAACAAGGCTCTTGATCTTCTTGGTTGGTGGAAAGACAATGCTCCTAGGTACCCAATTATGGCCAAGATAGCCAGGAGGTTCCTTACTATCCCGGCTACCTCCGTGTCTTCGGAATCTACCTTCAGCACGACCGGAAGGATTTTAGGTATGTCAACTCGTACTATTGAACTTTGGTTATAAACCTGTCAACTTCTCATCCTCAAACTAGTTTGTCAACTTGTGTCGTATTAGATGACTATAGGAGTTCGTTAAAACCGGTTATGGTGGAGGCATTAGTTTGTGGTGCAAGTTATATCAAGGGTGCTCATGTTGACTTGAATCTGGTGGTATGTTTGCCATCTTTTCCTTACCTTTTTTTATTTCTTTTTTGGTCTTGTTGTTTGTGATGTGAGCATTTGTCTAACTTCCACACTTGTAGCCAAGGGATGAGAATGAAGAGGATGATGTTGAGAACATCAAGTTACCCATTGTGGTGGAGGAGATCAATGATTGGTAACTATTCTTCCTACATGTTTCACTTGTCATACGATACCAAGTATTATTTATGTGAATGTTATCTTACTTGTAGACGTTCATCATGTGGATGTTGATCTTGCTATTTTGGAGATGAATGTCAAAGTGATCTTTCTCATGTGAAGGCTACTTTTGCATTTCTGTTATGTTGGAACCTTTCAAGTCAAGAACTATGAATTGTCACTGCTAGCTTGGAGATGAACCTCTCATTTGTGTTATGTTCAACTTGTCAATTGACATGGACTTGGAATTGTCATTGCAAGTTTGTAATCGTGTCGTTCGATGATGATAAGACCTTATGTTTGTGGATGTGATATTTGTGCTTAACCTGATTTGTGCCATCTTTTCTGTCAAAATCAGTTTGTGGATGTCCAAAAAACAAAGGAAATGCTGTCCAAATTTAGTTATTCTTGCTGTCCAAATTTAGTCCAGTGCTTGCTGTCCAAATTAGTTGTTTGTGGCTGTGATATTTCTGCTGTTTCAGTCCAAACTTATCTGAAACTGTAGTGATCAGTGATGACTTGTCATATTACATCCATGTCAGTATGTGATGCCTAAACAGTAGAACACAGCCTAGGTAGTAGCTAACAGTAGTGTTGTTGTACTTTTGATTAATCTACTCTCCAAAACCAGCAGATGCCTAAACATACACTGCCTGGCAACAAATACGACCTAAAAGGAGCAAATATACACTGCCTGGCAACAAACAGGAGCCAAAAGCTGGCCGGTCCATTCGGTCCTCTCGGGCCTGACCGAGCTGGCACCCCAACGGTCCGGTCCTAGAATACTAGCTCGTTTGACAGTTCGGTCTGGTCCGGACCGGACCGCCGGCGGCCGGTCCAAACGCCGGCTCGGACCGGGACCGGACCACCGGCGGCCGGTCCAAACGCCGGCTCGGACCGGGACCGGACCGGCCCGGACCGTGTTCAGGCTGAGCCGTGCCTGCAGGAGCTAGCCGGGGCAAGTCAGATCGACGGCGGGAAGGTGCGGGACTTCCATGTGTGTGCAGAACACATGCGCAAGCTGAGCGCAAGGTCCAGGCGGGCACGCACAGAACCGGTTCGAGCTCGGCCTTGTCCGGATTCAATCGGGGCGAGCGGTTGGAGCACATATTCAAGGGGAATAGGTGTGGCTCACCTCAGGACAGCTGTAGGCGAGCTTGGACGATGTCAAGGCAGCAAGACGACGATGAATTTGAGCGCGGAATGAGCAGATTGCGATTGGTATGAAACAGTTCAACCATTGCAACAAGGGGTCTATTGCAAAGCAAGCAAGCGCAACATGGTGCTTGTTGCAAAGGCTACGGCTCGGCGGTAGATCTGACAGAGCAGGTTGCGATTGGTAGAAAACCATTCAACCATTGCAACAAATGTTTGTTGCAAAGCAAGCGAGTGCATCATGGTCCTTGTTGCAAAGGTTCTGGCTGACTGGAGGCACAGAGAGTAGATCGGATGGTTGTCTCGCACCATCCAACGGCTGCCGAGGCGGCTGATCAGATCCCGTCTTCACCCGGCCGATGCTTAGCGTTTGATTTCTCTAATACAGTTGAGTTAGTGCTAGTTAATTAGGAGTCACGTCGTCAAAGATAAAAAGGAGAGTAGCATTTCGTGGCTATTAGGTTTGTCCGTATCGATCCTAGTGTGTTTCTCGTTGCATGCCATACGCGGTATTAGTTTGAGTCCGGCTATAAGATTAGTACTACTATTTGCACTTGTAAGTACGAACGTACGTGGGTTAGCAGCAGCAGGTGTCCGGGTTATATTAAATATAAGTTTTTTAGACATTTTAAATGGACTATAATATACGGATGTATTTAGACATATTTTAGAGTGTAGATTCACTCACTTTGCTCCGTATGTAGTCACTTGTTGGAATCTTTAAAAAGACTTATATTTAGAAACGGAGAGAGTACTACAGTGGATAAGTTTGTTGTCGAATTTGGTCTCACTAGGCATCACATCGATAGATGGATTAACTTTTCCATCGAGTCAATGGCCAAGCACATTGGTCTTGATCTCATTGGATTGAGTGTGTATGAAGATGACAAGTACGTTGTCCCGCTGTGCAAACTCAGTGGCCCGAATGGCTCTTGTGTCAAGTCTCTTCATATGGCCAATGTCTGTTTGAAGCCGCCTCCTAGTTTCTCTGCTATCACAAACTTGAAGAAACTCATCTTACATATGGTGTCCATTGATGCAGACGATCTCCAATGTTTGTTGCTAAGTTGTGCTCTTCTCGAGAGTTTAAGACTGGAGGACTGCCGCTTGTCAAGTTTTAGTATACGCCAGGAGCTCTGCCGGTTGCAGCACCTGAGTGTGCGCGAGTGTCCGGTGGGAACGATACAGTTGCGTGCTCCGAACCTTACCACATTTCAGTTCGATGACTGCCCGACGCAAATTGTCCTCATTGAATCTTCGAAGTTGTTAGAAGCAACCTTTGTGTTCAAGAACATTAGATACAACTGGTGTGAGGATGCTTTAGATTACGTCCTGGCCGAGCTTCCAGCTGCGCTTCCTTATGTGCATAAACTCTTTGTACATGTGCTTGTTGAAGACGAGGTTTGTTGTGTGCCTTCTTCGAAAATAATAATCCCGTCACCATATATATATTTGGGGTGCATTTGTAGCTATTGACTTGCCACCTCAGTGGATCTCATACTGATTTCATTGCGGTTGTGCATTTTTTCTGTTCTGTTCCAGGAGCAAAAGTTCAGTAAAACCCACACCACCTTCCACCAACTGAGGTATCTGAACCTTAACATTGATATCATAGATACTCCAGAGGATACTAGCTGGGTCACAAGGTTTGTCAACCTCTTGGAATTAGCTCCTCTCTTAGAGGAATTGGAACTACATGTAAGTGATTCAATCGTTGATCATCATCGTAATTTTATCTATTTTGATGTTTGATCTGCTTGGTCAAAAGAAAATTGAAGGATAGTGAAATTAATTAATGGTTGGGTATATGTGTGCAGATATCATCTTATAAATCTGATGAAGTTCCTGCAACTGTAAGGATAGTGACTGATCTGCCAGGGCCTCTGCATCGTCACCTCAAAAGTGTACACGTAACTGGATTTTGTGATCTGGTGGGGATTGTTGAGTTGGTGCTCTACATCCTTCGAAATTGTACTGTACTCGAGCGTATGGTGGTAGATCCAGTGATGATATGGATGTACTGTGGATATCCATATACTGGCCATTTCTAGTCGGTCAGCAAGGCCAATAGCAGCCAGGAGTTCGCTCGACCTAGTTTTACTGAGGAGGAATTGCGGCCGACCAGGGAGTTTGCGAGGAAACACCTTGACAAAGTGGAGTTCTGTCACATCCTCACGATTTTATAGAACTAGAATTGCATGTAATGGGCAGTCTTAATTATGGTATTCTTCTGCTTGTTCTTTCCCTTCGAATAAAAACACATATTGAAATTAACAGATATACACGTGGAATGACATCCTACTTCAATGTATGGTAGTAGATCCCATGGCAGGGATGAAGGATGATTCGTGTACGAAACGTTTCTATTGGGTAAGTAGGGTGGTATTAGCGAAGAGATTATTTTGCAACCAAGGGGACTAGGGAATACGCTGGTGAGAAGATGTTGTTTGTGAAAAAATACCTTGACAGAGAGCAGTTTTTTGGCACCCTCGCCATTTATAAAGAACAATGCTGTCATATCTACATGTCCGCATTTTTCAATTATTGTTCAATAATTTCAAAAAATATTCATACTTTTCGAAAATTGTTTTTTATTAAATTTCACATATATTTTTTTTCTTGAAAAAGGTTTCCGTTGTAAAAATTGTTTGCAAATTTGAAAAGATGTTCTTGTCTTCAAATATTTTTTGGGAGCTTGAAAAAATGTAGCCCATTTCCCAAAATTGTTCAGATATTTAAATAAAAAATCAAGCTTCCAAAAAATGTTCCACATTTTTAAAATGTACAAATCTAAAAAATATTTGCATTTTTCCATTTTGGTTTATAAATTCGAAAAATGTTCAAAATATTCAAATATTGTTTAGGAATTTGAAAAATTGTTTGTGTTTTTAAAAAACATTCATAATTTTTGTTCTTTAAATTTCACAACTTTTCTTTGAAGATTTCGCAAAAATGTTTCTGTTGTAAAAATTGTTAGCAAATTTATATAAATGTTCGCCTCTTTAATTATTTTGTGGGAGCTTAAAAAAATGTTGTCCTTTTCCAAAAAATGCTCTGAAATTTCAATAAAAATTAAAGTTTCCAAATTTCAAAAATGTACAAAATCTCAAAAAGCCTTCGTTTTTTTTTTCAATTTTTTTACATAAATTCGAAAAATCTTCGCAATTTTAAAAATTGTTAATTAATATTTTGTTTAAAATGTTCACAATATTGTTTTTGAATATTTCGAAAAATGTTTCTCTTTCAAAAATTGTTTGCAGATTTTAAAAAATGTTCGTGTCTCCATTTTTATTGGGAATTTGAAAAAATGTTCAACTTTTTCAGCACTTTCAAAACATATTGGTGTTTTGAAACTTCTTTATGAGATGGAAAAATGGTATGCCAATTTTGAAAAATGTTTGTATTGGAATTTTATAAAATGTTGCTGTTTTTTAAAGATTGTTCGCGTTGGAATTTTGGAGTTTCTTTTTCTTTTGGTTTGGTAACAAATTTTAAAGGTGATCCTGTTTCATAAAACAATCATGGTTTTTCCTGAAAATGCGTTGGAAATTTAAAAAATATTCCGGTCTCCGGTGGAAGGTGTTATTAACGTTTTAGGGCTGCTTTGTGGTATTAACGTTGGATAGCTGAATTGGTAGTCCCACAAACGACTGTACTATGAGATCTATGGGAGCAATCAATGAAGGAGCGTGGGCTGAGAGAGCGCTCCGTCGTCACGTGTCGTGCTCTGGGCGCTCTCTCTGATTTTTGTTTTCCTTTATTTTTTTCTCACATGTTTTCGGCTTTTAAATGATTTTTTTTGGTGTTCTACAGGTCTTTCTTTGCTTTTGGACACAATTTTTTTGAAATTTTGTTTTTCTGCGAAAGAACGCTTTTTTTTGCTTCCTTGCGAGGCACGGGCGTGCCTCTCGCAAATGGGAAAAACTTGTTTTCTTTTTTTACCTTCCACGAAGGGCACATGTTTGCTTCAAAAAGAACGGGCGTTTCGAGGCCTTGGCAGGGTCTTAAGCTCATCATGGATGAGGATGCGAGGAAGGTGTTCGACAGTTTGGTCTCCATCTCGGTGGGCGACGGCAAGAAGATCTTGTTTTGGCGCTACATGTGGATCAACGGCCGCGCTGTTGCTGAAATAGCCCCGGCAATAACGAGTGCGATTCCCACGCGTAGCCAGAACCTCCGAACGATATTTCAAGCCCTGGGAAGCTCTCGCTGGGAATTGGACATAGATGGAGACCCGAGCTTCATGATGTAGATGCAGTTCTATATCCTGCAACACGCCATCTCTTTGGTTCAGAGGGAGGAGGTGAGGCCTTACATTTTCACTTGGCCTTGTGATGCCTCGGGCGCTTACACAACCAAATCAACGTACACGCGGCTGTCTTTTGGCTTGACCTACTTTGAGTCGGCGGCTCTTATCTGGAAATGCTGGGCACCTCTGAATTGCGAAGTTTATATGCCGCTAGCGGTTCAATATCATAGTTCAAACAATGGCGGATGCAAAGATTCTGTCATCAGGGTGCCGCACTTCATGATGTCAAGTTTTTTCTTTTTCCGAGAGTATGCCAAAGGCATACCAGCAAAGGCATTTACAAGAAGATCGAAACACAATGCGATCAAAGCGTCGATCAAACACCCACACCCCAGCGGCAGAGATACAAAAGACCACACTCTCGCTAGTCTATCTAAACCACCTGCACCGACCATCTTCCACTCCTCAATCTTGTCAATAATTCTGGCAATGAGTTGCGCTGGGGTCAATTGCTGATTTGTTGTTGAATTCTCCGAAAAACTCGAGCGTTCCGCTGCTTCCATAGCGACCAGGCGATGAGGATAAAAAAAGAGTCGAAGCCATGCCGAAGTCTATTCTAGAAGTTACTCCTAGCCTCTATCTACCAGTGCACAAGAGTATCTTGCGGTGAAGGAATGTTGATGTCCATCCCGAAGTGATGAATGATGAAGTGCCAAACCTCCCGTGCAAAGCCACATTGCAGCAAAACGAGGTCTAGTACTGTAACCCATGCCGCGCACGCCGATAGCTGGTCCACACCGGAAATTTTGCCTCGCAGAAGATGGTACTTGAGTTTTAACCAGTAAGGAAATAAAATTGCGAACAATTAATGTTTTACTGCATAATTTATAGTAAGACCTCATGAACAAAAAATAAATCGCGTGCATATAAGAAAAGAAAATGGAGAGTAGAATTAATAGTAGACGCTGGGGGCAAATGGAGAGGATGTGAGATGTGCGGCCGAGATCAGTCTCTTCGCTTCTTCCTTCCTTCCCACGGTCCCACCAGTCCATCCCAGACAGCCGCCGGCAGAGATGCAGCGGTGGTGAGCGAGCTCCGGCGGCCCATGCGACCGCTGTCGCGAGGGTGAGTGAGCTCCGAAGATCTTGTCCGCGCGGCCCTCCCTTCGTGCTTCCCTCTCCGGCGAGCCCGCTCGGCGCGGCTTTCCCACTCCCTTTAGCGCGGCGTCTCCATCCAAACGTAGGTGCATACAGTGATCTCATCTCGTACTTCATTTTGAATCCGTGTGAAGAATCGGTTGCCTCCTTGCCTTGATTCCGTGGTTGGTGATTGATGTACTCTGATCTGATCTGAATTTGTGAAGTAGAGTACGTTATATGTAAGTATTAGTCGGTTTGATTCATTGGCGCTTGCAGGCTTACAGCCATTTACATCATGAGAACATTACACCAGTTCAGTTAATTACCCAAATGATTTCTCAAAAAGAAAGTTAACTACCCAAACGCTATTCACCACGGACAAAGATTACACGGTGTTCCAATGATTTTTCTTTTTCTTGTGCTGAACTATATTACCAGCGGAAGTATTTTACTTTTACAAAGTTCCCAAACATCAGTGCTCTGCATCCTCAGATGCACTTTATCTGCAATCGTTCAGATACAGATTGTGGAAAGAGAAACACAAAAGGTCAACGGAAATCAGAAACGAGTTAGCTCACAAGAAAAATAAATGGTTAACCAGCGCTCGAAACTACAATGATCACTTGATTAAGTCAATCCTTAATTTCCATCTGATCATAGTAGTAGTTGCAATCTAGCAGACAACTGTTTCAACCATGGAGATTCAGTCTTTAATGGGACGAAGCAGGATGCTTCAGAGTTCAGACCTTAGCATCGGTTTTGGACACCTGCAGGAAATGAAGTTGATCTCAGTCTGTCAAAAGGTAAAACATGTTTAACTCAGCTCTTGATGAAGTATCTTAATTACATTTCCCATCGCTGACAAGGAGTTAGTTTTTCAAGAATGATCACTGACAAGTAGGAGTAGTAAATCAGGGACTAAACTTCTACTAGACTACAACACCAGCAAGTCATCATGAACCCGAGGCTTATGAACTGGTCACTGTTATGATTCTAATTAAACATAACAGACGTCGTATTCCACTATCCCGTACTCTGATTCATACTCCAGAAGGCTACTACTTCAACACAAGTTGTTGGGAATATCACTGTAGCAATCAGCTCCTAAGAAAAGGAGCTTAATGATATCCATGAACATATCATCCACACAAAATATTTGTAATTATTACATTAACACGCTTAATCTTCACAGTATTCATTGTGTTGACAAAGATTCTTTGATGGCCTTCAGTTCCTTGATGATACCCCGTGTTGGCATTCTAGACGATGGTGATTCCTGAGAGCAAGATATTCCAAGTCTAAGTACTGAAACGAGGCAATCAACATTTCTCTTATTTGAATGATAATCAACGGTCTGATGGTCACTTTTGAGGTCCAAAGGCAGCCTTGAGTCAACAACGCCCATCACACTGTTATTATGTAGGGCCAGCTCGACATACTCACATAGACCCAATCCTTGTCCAAATCTGCTATCAGTGGGCCTCTTAGCAGTTATAGTTTCCAAGACAAGAATTCCAAAACTGTAAATATCTCCGTGTGTTGACACCATATTTCCAGCACCATACTCTGGATTGATGATTTGGAAAAAATATTAGACCCTTTAGGATGCAAATAATTGTAAATCCGCATTGCAACATTATACTGATGTTTTTAGAAATACACCACAACTTTTGATTGCAAAATCCTTTTTTCAGTAAAGAAAGAGCGAGCGATGGAGAATGCAAGCAAAATAAAAAGTGGGAAGCAAACATGTTAGGCTAACCTGGAGCAGCATAACCAATTGTTCCTCTAAGACCCATTGAGCTCGTTGAGTGCTGGCACAACGAACTTTCATCAACAAGAATCCTAGCAAGTCCAAAGTCTCCAACGTGGGCTACCATATCAGCATCCAAGAGCACGTTACTTGGCTTAAGATCACAATGTACAACAGGTGCAGGGCCTTGGCAATGAAGATAATCCAATGCATAAGCCACATCGAGTAGTATGGTCACTCTTTGAAGTAGATCTAGGTACATACACTCTGTTTGCTCATTTGTATAAGGATGCAGCCAAACATCTAAACTACCATTTGGCATGAAGTCAAACACAATAGCTTTGAAGTCATTCCCCTTGTTATCATTGCTTGAGCAAGCCGTAATTATCTTCACAAGATTTCGGTGCCTCACATTTCTTAGTGCTTCACATTCAGCAATGAAACTCTTAAGTGCCCCAGGAGTGTGAACTTTCAACACCTTCACTGCAACAAGGTTTGTACTTTCTTCAGCTTGGTCATCTATGACTCCTTTGTACACTGACCCAAATGATCCAGAACCTATTAAATTTGTTGACGTGAAACCATCCGTTGCTTTTGCCAACTGCAAATAAGAGATCATTGGGAGGCCTTGTCTGAATGTTGTGGAAGGTATATTTTGTTTGCTTTTCTTGTGCACTATGCAGAGCTTGCATAGCAATGCAAGTACAACAATTGTTGTAACGAGAGAAAGGGAAATAGGACTTATAAGAAATCTATGCCTTTTCTTTGGTATGTCCAATGAACAAGGAGGCAAATGTAGAGTAGGTATGCCTCCGCAGAGTTTGCCATTGTTTTCAATTGAGATCGCCGAAGAATTTGCAAAAACACCAAAGGTTGGCACTTGGCCGGCAAAGCTATTGAATGAAAGATTTAGTTGATAGAGCGTGCTAAGGTTGCCTAAGAAGCTAGGTATCAGACCTGAAAGATTGTTGTTCGAGAAGTCAAGATTTTGAAGACCTTTCAATTGACTAAGGAGTGACGGGATAGTACCATTTAGAAAATTGTTTTGGATATAGATATTCTGAAGAAGCTGGCACTCACCCAAGCCAACAGGAATTTCACCTGATAACATGTTGGACTCAGCATGGAATTCTACAAGATTTTTTAGATGCCCTATTTCTTGTGGTATTGATCCCTCAAAGTTGTTGTACGACAGATCCAAAATTAGGGAAAGTGTGGAGATGTTGAATACCGCAATAGGAATTTGGCCTGAAAATTTGTTGCTGGCAAGGTTCAGTGTCAACAACTTGGTCAGGTTTCCTACCGTGCTTGGTATATTGCCACTAAAAGCATTTGCTTGGAGTTCTAAACTGATCAATTCTGTAAGATTTCCAAACGTCAATGGAATTGACCCACTAATTTTGTTGTTTTCTACAGAGAAAAGCTGAAGTTTATTGAGGCTCCCAAAGGTGGAGGGAAGAGTCCCTCTGAAAGAGTTACTATCTAGCACAAGATATTCTAAGTTGGCGAGATTGCCAATATCTTTTGGTATGTTTCCTGAAATTGTGTTGGATTGAAGGTCTAAACGTTTTAGCGAAGTGGAAAGGTTAGAAACTGAAGAAGGAAGGACACCCCCAAACTTGGAGGAACCTAATTCCAAATTTTGTAACTGGGAGCAATTTGTTAACGCAGTTATGAATTCCCAGTCGTTGGGTTCTTTGGCTTCAAGCGAAGTGCTTGAGAGCTCTAGGGACAAGAGATAACCTAACCTTCCAAGGTCGGCAGGTACAGTGCCGCTGAAGAGGTTAGGGCCAAACTGGAGCCGCTTCACATTAGTGACATTCGCTACTGAGGCTGGTAGACGTCCATGAAAGAGATTATTGTCCATCAGTATAAACTCGAGATAGGAAAGTGAGCTGAATGCATCTGAAGGTATTGTGCCACCTAGCATATTGTGCTCGACACTAAGACCCATCAGAGAGGAAATGTTCCAAATAGACACCGGAATCGGTCCACTTAGATTATTGTAGCCTAAGCTGAGCCATGATAAGCTGGACATCATTCCCAGAGATGGAGGGATAGGTCCCGATAGGTTGTTACCCATGAGATCAAGATGCATAAGGGAGAGGTTGCCTAGAGATGACGGTATCTCGCCAAATAATCTATTATTGGATAAAAACAAGAATTCGAGCAACGGCAAGTCTGCCAGAGAATGAGGGATCCCTCCGGAGAATCCATTCTCTTGTAGGTTCAAGATGTACAGATTCTTCAAGGCACCAATCTCAGTTGGGATCTCGCCTTGGAGAAAATTCGCGCTAAAGTTGAGCAATTGAAGTCTGCCGAGACGGCCAAGTTCTGGAGGTACCTGCCCGATGAGCTGGTTGTCGCGGAGGTCAAGCTCTCTGAGAAAGGACAAGTTGCCCAAGAATGGTGAGATGTGCCCCGACAGATTGAAGGAGCCCATGTGCAACGAGATGACCCTGTGAGGGTGACGACGGCCGCATGCAACCCCTGGCCAGCTGCAGTAGTGGCTTGACGTGTTCCATGAATCCAGCAAGCGGGAGGATATCATGGACTTGAAAGAGAGGAGTGCGAGCTCGTCAGCCGTGGCATTGCTGCTCCTTGGAGAGGGAGGGAGCCGAGCATGGGAGCATATGCACGACAAGGAGAAGAAGCAGAAAAATACTAATACCCTGGCCATGAGAACAAATTGGGGCGCTACTTAGATGTGGCATGCATGACTCTCTAGCCAGGATACAAGGGATGTTATAAATAGAGAAAAAAGCTGAAGGTGAAGAGGCTACACTACACTTGACTTCTTATGGGAGTTGACCTGATCGAGTAAGTTTCATGATCTTAATTTTGTGGACTTCCATTATAACATTAGCTAGATACTAAAAAGGTATTTTTTTTAGCACTGTAGACCTACTTGAAAGTTACAAAAGAAAAATTTACTTGCATGTTGATGTAACACATGTGCACAAAACATGAAAGATACCAAAATCTGATGGAAAAACACACACATGCACAAGTCATCCGTAGAGGTCTGTAAATTTTAAAGTAGAAATACATAATTACTTTTACATGGCATCATGACGACTGTAACTCTATTTATCACGTGGGATAAAAAATCGATAATCTCATAGGAAATCTTCATTTAACGGTATGATTAGGATGCAAATTTTCTCAATGAGCATATGTTTTGCTTGTTGTGATGATAAGTAGGAGCAACCTGGCATAGTTTGAATTAGCTAGCTAGTGGTACCAATTATATATTTTTTCTTTCAAAAAGGAGGTAAAACCCCTCGGCCTTTGAATCAGATGATGCACACAACCATCTTCGTTAAAGTAAGATATGTAGCAAGGAGTTATTATACAAAGTGACTAAACCCACAAGGGCACTATTGGCAGCTAATATGATTATATCATTGGTTGGCCATCATTCAAACTGGTTGAACATAGCTCATGCAGTCATCTCCCATTTGTTGCTCTACCAACCGGTTCCCAAAAATATTCATTATGCTATCTGGTGGAGGTCAATCAAAGGCTACATGGATGATACACATATCAGGGTGGCAAATGGGCGAGGAAGGAACAGATGATGTATTGTCTTCTCTTGGTCAAAACACCCCTCACATCCGTGGTTTGCCAATTTGTCCTTGGTTTACTAGCCCAATAGGACAAGAAGTACAAGTTTGGACCAAAGTTTTAAATAGCCATCCAATTATAGCCCCCCTATAGCGGTCTGAGCAAGGTGCCGTTAAATGATAGGCTATATGATTCATGTACAATTGTCCGAAAAAGTTTTAAAATAGCCGGCTAAAGGTTATTTGAAGGACTGTCGCTATTTGACAAAGACAGCTATTTAAAAGAATGGTTTGGACAGACGTCCTGCCTCCATAAGATGCTTCTTCGTGACATTGACTGAAGTAGATGAGACACGAGAGCGTGTGGGCTGGAGTACTCCTTTTGTTGTCGCCGTGGTCGGCAGCCCCGCCACCAGTTGGCAATGTGGTTCACCACCACTCGAGTCTAAATCGCAAGTCTTCTGTCCCGAGTCATCGTTGCCTTCTTCTCCAGGCTGGGAAGACGATGCTCGGGTCTTGGGAGCGTGTGGGCTGGAGTAATCCATTTTTCCACGCGGTGTTGGGCTGGGCACCCTGGTCAGTAGCTTTGATGTTGAGCTGGACAGACGAGACTTGGGTCTTGGGTCTTGGGTCTTGGGATCGTGTGGGCTGGAGTAATCCTTTTTTCCACGCCGTGTTGAGCACTCCGGCTAGCAGCTTGATTGGTAAGTTCGTCCTTGGGGCGCGCGTACTGTTTGTCTACAGTTTCCTGGTCTCAATCAGTGTACGTGTTCTTTTTCAGAATCACATCCTTGGAAAGTTTACTTCTGATTATCCCTACTGATGACGCGTGATACAATGCATGTCCGTCACTTTGTCCATATTAAAAAGTTTTTGTGGGATTACAATTGGATCAAGGATGGGAGGATGTTCCACTTTGCAAGGATGTGATTCTGAAAAAGAACACGCAACCAAACAAACGACAGAGAGCACCAGAGAAGCACCCAAAGTACCGAAAAACCAACAGGAAAGGCACGCAGGCCAGGATAGTTCATGGCACGCAGGCCAACACAAACAAACCAAAACAAGGCACGCATGCTAACAACCTACATCAACCTACGGGTCTCACAACGGCAATTGTGTCTGGGCGTCACTGTCTTACTTAGACAAAGAAGAAGCAGAAGCCCGAACTCTGAAAATGAGCACCTCCATTGCGTCCCGATCGACATCCTTAGTCAATAATTTCCACTGCTGCAGGAAGATGCACATTTTAAACAAGTAAGCAGCCGGTCTGCCAGTGAAAATATGTTCGATGGTAAATTTGTTTATAGTAGTCCAAATCGCCCAATATAACGCAGAGAACCCAACCCTGTACATGCGTTTGTTTTGCCCCTGCAGCCCATTCGATAACGAACGGAGCTCGACAAAGGAATTGGGGGCCCACGAAACACCCATCCAAGACCGGATGCAGCACCCGGCTAAAAAAATATATGATTCGAGTCCTCAAAGGCTGCACAAAGGGCACAAGGTTAGAACCAAGCCCATTCCGCTTGCAAATTTGATCAGTCGCAAGAAACCAACCCCTAATAGCTTGCCACACGAAAATCTTAATCTTAGGGGGAGATCTCAGCTTGCTACACAGGCTTGAATTTAGATGTAGTACAGCCCGAGATCAGCCTCGAACATAAAGATTTTACTGAAAACCCAACAGAGTAGGAATATGGCCAAGTAACAGAATCATCCTCCTATGAGAGAACATGGAACATGGCAGCGAGGCGGTGCTAGTCGCCCAACTCTTCAGGAGAGAGGGATCTCCTGAAACTCAGGTCCAAGCTAGCGTGGGAGAGCTCAGGGATTGCGATCTTCAGAGAAGAACAATACGAAAATAACATCGTAAAGGCAACTACCAAAGTGGAATCCCCACACCACCAGTCTAACCAGAAGCGTGTGGAACCGCCATTACCCACCACAAACTTCACATGAGCCCTGAAATCATCGCACACTTTGAGTAGATCACGCCCAAATTAACTGAGAACCACCCGAGGCGGAGGCAAAAAGGGTGCTAATGCGGAAAGTATTTAGGTTTGAGAAGAGAGAACCAAAGAAACCCAGGCCCAGAGGTAAGAACTTTCCACCACCACTTGATAATAAGACATTTGTTCATCACGGAGGTATTCAAAATGCCCAATCCCCCAATTTTTTTGGGCCTACAGATGATCTTCCATTTCACCAGCCGGTATTTGCGTCGGTTGTCCACAACATTCCAATAAAACTCCCCTCTATGTCTATCAAAAACACCACGCGTCCCCTCTGAAAGGCGATAAAAACCCATAGTAAACATAGGCAGAGAGAAAAGACACGCATTGATGAGACACACACCAGTAGAAAACAGGGCTATGGTCCAGGCCGGGTCAGCCCATTAGTCCCGGTTCAGTCTAGAACCGGGACCAATATGGGCATTGGTCCCGGTTCGTGAGCCCAGGGGGCCGGCCGGGCCACGTGGGCCATTGGTCCCGGTTCATCTGGACCTTTTGGTCCCGGTTGGTGGGATGAACCAGGACCAATGGGCCTCGCTCCTGGCACACCACCATTGGTCCCGGTTGGTGGCTTGAACCGGGACCAAAGGCTCCCCTTTAGTCCCGGTTCATGTCACCAACCGGGACCAATGAGGTGCCTATATATACCCCCTCGCGCAAGAGCAGAGCACAGTGCTCTGTTTTTTCTGGCCGAGGGGGAGAGGGCTTTGTGGTGCTCTAGCTCACCTCCTATGCACATGAGGTGTTCGATGGAATGCCCGAGCCACACTACTTAAGCTTTCTCCTCTCGAAGCTCGACCTCCAAACTCCATTTTCCTCGAGATTTGTCTAGATTTAGCGGTCCGTCACGCCCCGTCCCCGTCTTCACCGCCGTCGATCACCCGCGCCGATCTCATCACCGACACCACCGTGGTGAGCCTCTTGTTCTTATCTTCTTTCTGAAAGGAAAAATATTCTTACTTGTATGTTTAGATAGATACTTGTATCATTTTCTTACATTTATTATTGCATCTTATATAGTGCGATGCTTTTGGTATCCGCCCCCGTCGGCCCTCGTCCTGTCTATGATTCGGATTTGGTATGTATATTATCTTTATAACTATTGGTTCATTTATTATTTATGAAAATTATGCCGACCAACGTGACATAGATTTTATTTATCTAGGATGTATGTGAATCGGAAATGCCAACCGACCCTATTGTCGAGAGGTTAAATTTAGTTGAAGAAGAAAACAATTTGTTGAAGGAAAAAATAAAAAAAATTGAGGAGGAGAAGATGATATTGGAGTTGCATGTTGCGGATGTCGTTGATGATCACAAGATCAAGATGGATGCAATGCACTTGAAGATTAGAAAGATTAGAAAATATGCCATTCATACTAAGGCTTGGTATCATTATGCCGTTGGATCAATTGTTACCTTGGTTGCGATTATGATCGCATTTGTTTTCGCATTGAAATGTTTTACATAGTTTCAATGTATGGTTTAATTAATTAGATGCTCTGGAGAGCTATATGTTGTTAGATGAGAACTATGTATGCACTTTGGTTTTAATGTGATGATGAACTTCTATTAATTTGGACACTTAATTATATATAATGCACGCAGATGAACCGGCAATGGATGTATGGTGACAGACACACCCGCGAGTACATTAAGGGCGTGCATGAGTTTCTCGATGCGGCTGAGGAAAACAAGCAGAATGGTTTTATGTGTTGTCCATGCACTGAATATGGGAATACGAGGTCTTACTCTAACCGGAAAATCCTTCACTCCCACCTGCTTTACAAGGGTTTCATGCCACACTATAATGTTTGGACGAGGCACGGAGAAATAGGGGTTATGATGGAAGACGACGAAGAAGAAGAGTACGATGACAACTATGTGCCCCCTGAATACAGTGGTGCTGCAACGGGGGGAGCTGGTGAAGATCAAGAGGAACCAGACGATGTGCCCAATGATGCTGCCACGGGTGAAGCTGCTGAAGATCAAGAGGAACCAGACGATGTGCCCGATGATGATGATCTCCGCCGGGTCATTGTCGATGCAAGGACGCAATGCATTAGTCAAAAGGAGAAGCTGAAGTTCGATCGCATGTTAGAGGATCACAAAAAAGGGTTATACCCCAATTGCGAAGATGGCAACACAAAGCTCGGTACCGTACTGGAATTGCTGCAGTGGAAGGCAGAGAATGCTGTGGCTGACAAAGGATTTGAGAAGCTACTAAAAATATTGAAGAAGAAGCTTCCAAAGGATAACGAATTGCCCAACAGTACATACGCAGCAAAGAAGGTCGTATGCCCTCTAGGATTGGAGGTGGAGAAGATACATGCATGCCCTAATGACTGCATCCTCTACCACGGTGCATACAAGGATCTGAACGCATGCCCGTTATGCGGTGCATTGCGATATAAGGTCAGACGAGATGACCCTGGTGATGTTGACGGCGAGCCCCTCAGGAAGAGAGTTCCTGCGAAGGTGATGTGGTATGCTCCTATAATACCACGGTTGAAACGTCTGTTCAGAAACGAAGAGCATGCCAAGTTGATGCGATGGCACAGTGAGAACCGAAAGAAAGATGGGAAGTTGAGAGCACCCGCTGACGGGTCGTAGTGGAGAAAAATCGAGAGAAAGTACTGGGATGAGTTTGCAAAGGACCCAAGGAATGTATGGTTTGCTTTAAGCGCGGATGGCATTAATCCTTTCGGGGAGCAGAGCAGCAATCACAGCACCTGGCCCGTGACTCTATGTATGTATAACGTTCCTCCTTGGATGTGCATGAAGCGGAAGTTCATTATGATGCCAGTTCTCATCCAAGGCCCTAAGCAACCCGACAACGAAATTGATGTGTACCTAAGGCCATTAGTTGAAGAACTTTTACAGCTGTGGAATGGAAATGGTGTACGTACGTGGGATGAGCACAGACAGGAGGAATTTAACCTTAAGGCGTTGCTGTTCATGACCATCAATGATTGGCTCGCTCTCATTTCAGGACAGACAAACAAAGGATACCACGCATGCACGCACTGTTTAGATGACACTGAAAGTATATACCTGGACAGATGCAGGAAGCATATGTACCTAGGCCATCGTCGATTTCTTCCGACCAACCATCAATGTCGAAAGAAAGGCAAGCATTTCAAAGGCGAGGCAGATCACCGGAAGAAGCCCGCCATGCGCACCGGTGATCACGTGCTTGCTATGGTCAATGATTTACACTACGTAATCTTTGGAAAGGGTCCCGGTGGACTAGCTGTTCCGAATGACGCCGAGGGACACGCACCCATGTGGAAGAAGATATCTATATTTTGGGACCTACCCTACTGGAAAGACCTAGAGGTCCGCTCCTCAATCGACGTGATGCACGTGACGAAGAACCTTTGCGTGAACCTGCTAGGCTTCTTGGGCGTGTATGGGAATACAAAAGATACACCTGAGGCACACGAGGACCTGCAACGTTTGCACGAAAAAGACGGCATGCCTCCGAAGCAGTATAAAGGTCCTGCCAGCTACGCTCTTACGAAAGAAGAGAAAGAAATCTTCTTTGAATGTCTGCTCAGTATGAAGGTCACGACTGGCTTCTCATCGAATATAAAGGGAATAATAAATATGCCAGAGAAAAAGTTTCAGAACCTAAAGTCTCATGACTGCCACGTGATTATGACGCAACTGCTTCCGGTTGCATTGAGGGGGCTTCTACCGGAAAACGTCCGATTAGCCATTGTGAAGCTATGTGCATTCCTCAATGCAATCTCTCAGAAGGTGATCGATCCAGAAATCGTACCAAGGCTAAGGAGTGATGTGGCGCAATGTCTTGTCAGTTTCAAGCTGGTGTTCCCACCATCCTTCTTCAATATCATGACGCACGTCCTAGTTCATCTAGTCGACGAGATTGTCATCCTGGGGCCCGTATTTCTACACAATATGTTCCCCTTTGAGAGGTTCATGGGAGTCCTAAAGAAATATGTCTGTAACCGCGCTAGGCCAGAAGGAAGCATCTCCATGGGCCATCAAACAGAGGATGTTATCGGGTTTTGTGTTGACTTCATTCCTGGCCTTAACAAGATAGGTCTCCCTAAATCGCGGTATGAGGGGAGACTGACTGGAAAAGGCACTCTTGGAAGAGACTCAATAATATGCAGGGACGGATATTCTTGGTCTCAAGCACACTACACAGTTCTACAGAACTCTACCTTGGTGACCCCGTATGTCGATGAACACAAGAACAGTCTGCGCTCCAAACACCCGGAGCAATGCGACGACTGGATTACATGTGAACACATCAGGACTTTCAGCAGTTGGTTGGAAACACGTCTCAGAGGTGACAACACTGTTTGTGATGAGTTGTACTTGTTGTCTAGGGGACCATCTTTGACTGTATTGACTTACAAAAGATACGAGATAAATGGGAATACATTTTACACGATCGCCCAAGACCAAAAGAGCACCAACCAAAACAGCGGTGTCCGCTTTGATGCAGCAACCGAGAGCGGAAAGGACACATATTATGGTTACATAGTGGACATATGGGAACTTGACTACGGACCTGATTTTAAGGTCCCTTTGTTTAAGTGAAAATGGGTCAATCTGTTAGGCGGCGGGGTACAGGTAGACCCACAGTACGGAATGACAACAGTGGATCTGAAAAATCTTGGGTACACTGACGAACCGTTCGTCCTAGCCAATGATGTGGCACAGGTTATCTATGTGAAGGACATGTCTACCAAACCGAGAAAAAGAAAAGATAAGGAAGCGAATACATCATACGATGAGCCAAAGCGCCACATAGTTCTTTCAGGAAAAAGGGACATCCTGGGAGTGGACGGCAAGACAGACATGTCTGAAGATTATGAAAAGTTTCATGAAATTCCTCCCTTCAATGTCAAGGCTGACCCAAGCATCCTGATAAACAATGAAGATTATCCATGGTTACGGCGCAATAAGCAAATGACACAAGCGAAGAAAAAGTGAAGACTTTCTCCCGCAACTATTATGATGATACCATGCCAAATTTGTAACAGACGAACATGCTACCATTGTCTGTTTTGTACATGCACATGCTATGTGGGTGAAATTATGATACCATCCCAACTTTCAACTTTTTCAGAGTTCATTTGAAATGCTTTCATGTCTTATGGTTCGAAACTTTGATACTTCGAAAGTGATTGTCCATTTTGTACACGAAGTGCATCAAGTTTTTGTCGTAACCCTCTCTACTTTTTGGAACATGCTATGTGGGTGAAATGATGATACTATGCCAACTTTCAACCTTTTCAGAGTTCATTTTGAAATGCTTTCCAATTTCAGAGTCATTTAGCTCAAAGAATGAATTAATAGCAAACAGAATGAACTACAAAACTTTTATGAAAATAAAAACAATCAATTAAAATATTATGTTACGATCAACTAAAATAAAACTATAATATTCTTCAATAGCAAAAAGAATATAATTTTTGTGACCTAAAATCAAACTATAAGTATTTAATTGTAAGTATAAATAAAAAATAAATAGCAAAGAAGAAAAAAATTCTATTTTTATAGTAAAGTTATTCATAAACTAGTGATTCACACAAATTTTTAAAAATTCAAATTTAAACTATTCAAAATTTAAAACTAATGGCACTAACAGAAAGTTTATAATTTTTGTGACCTAAAATCAAAAAGAAATCACTAAAAAACTATAAGTATTTAGTTGTAAGTATAAATAAAAAATAAATAGAAAAAAAATTCTATTTTTATAGTAAAGTTATTCATAAACTAGTGATTCACACAAATTTTTAAAAATTCAAATTTAAACTATTCAAAATTCAAAACTAATGGCACTAACAGAAAGTTTATAATTTTTGTGACCTAAAAGCAAAAAGAAATCACTAAAAAACTGTAAGTATTTAGTTGTAAGTAGAAATAAAAAAATAAAAAACCAAAAAATGTCGAAATATAAAAGAAAAAACCAAAAAAAAATGCCTCCTACTGGGCCTCCACGGCCTGAATACGACTAGAAACCCTACATGGGCCAGGATTCAGGCCCGCAGAAGGCCCAATAGGCCCACAGGCAGTAGCAAGTTTAGGCCCGAAAGCCTGCATTAGAGAGGAGCTCGAATGGGGAGGCACACCAGCGCTTATAAACAAGTGCCGGCGCCCTTCAGCTAGCGATGTGGGACTAAACTTTTGGGCGCGGGGCAGCACAAGGCCATTGGTCCCGGTTGGTGGCACCAACCGGGACTAAAGGGGGCATTGGTCATGGTTCGTGGCACCAACCGGGACCAATGCCCCCCTTTAGTCCCGGTTGGTGCCACCAACCGGGACCAAAGGCCGCCGCTTCCCGCCCTTTGGGCTGCTGAAAATTGGCCTTTGGTCCCGGTTGGTGGCACGAACCGGGACCATAGGTAGGCATTCGTCCCGGTTCATGGCACGAACCGGGACCAAAGGTGTGGCTATATAAGCCCACACTTGCAAAATTTTCGCCAACTTCTCCCATTCCCCTTCGCCGACGCCGTCAGGCTCCTCCTCGTCGTCGTCACCGTCGCCGCGCCCTGCCCCATCCCCGCGCGCTTGCCGTCGCCACACCCTGCCCCATCGCCGTGCGCTCGCCATCGCCGCGCCCTGCCCTGTCGCCGCACCCTGCCCCGTCGCCACCCTCGATCTCGCGCCGCCCTGAGCTCGCGCCGCCCTCGTGCTCGCCTCGTCCCCGGGCTCGCGCAGTCAGCCCCTGCCTCTTCCCCTTTCCTTCTCATCGCCGTCCCCACACGCACACTTTAGCACCGTCGCCGCCGTCGCCGTCGCCGCCCTGTCCCACCGCCATGTCCCCCTCCGCTGTCGTCGCCCATACCAGAGGGCATATATGATGATTTTGTTCATATATGGATATGATGTATGCATATTGTTTTTCTAAATATATGGATGTATGTTGATGTATGGAATATCCAGTGATATATGTATGTGGATGTATTGTTTTTTCATATATATGATGATTTTTTTGTTCATAGATGATAGATGATCAAATGATGTTTTATTTGTTCATAGATGATCATATGATTTTTTTAGGTTATTTTCATTTGTAGAAATTTTTTATGTATCTAGGAATAAGGAAAAAGAAGAAGAAGAAAAGTTATATTAAGGGGGTTGAGGGTTGAGAACTAGTTTCGGGGGTCGAGGGTCGAGAACTAGTTTAGGGGGTCGAGGGTCAAGAACGTCGGACATTCATGAGAGAGGCGGGGAAGAAGAGGGAGAAGAAGAGGAGAGGAAGAAGAGGATAAAAAAAGAAGAGGAAGAAGAAGAATAAAAAGAGGAGAAGAAAGAATAGAGGAGAAGAAGTTCTTCTCCTCTATTCTTTCTTCTCTTCTTTTTTCTTCTTCTTCTTCCTCTTCTTTTTTTATCGGGAACGAGGGTCGTCGAGGGGTCGAGGGGGGGGGACGGCGAACATTCATGAGAGAGGCGGGGAAGAGGGAGAAGAAGAGGAGAGGAAGAAGAGGAAAAAAAAGAAGAGGAAGAAGAAGAATAAAAAGAGGAGAAGAAAGACTTCTTCTCCTCTATTCTTTCTTCTCTTCTTTTTTCTTCTTCTTCTTTTTTTTATCGGGAACAAGGGCATGTCGAGAGTGTCGTCGAGCGGTCGAGGGTCGCGAAACTAGGGCTTACCCGAAGAAGGAGAAGAAGAGAAGAGGAAGAAGAGGAGAAAAAAAAGAAAAGGAAAAAAAGAGGAAGAAGAAGAAAAAAAAGAGGAGAAGAAGAAGGAATAGAGGAGAAGACTTTGTCAGTTCTTCTTCTCCTCTAGCTATTCCTTTCTTCTTCTCCTCTTTCTTCTTCTTCTTCTTCTTCTTCATCTTCTTCTTCTTCTTCTTCTTCTTCTTCTTCTTCTTCTTCTTCTTCTTCTTCTTCTTCTTAATTTTTATCGGGGGTTCGAGGGGTCGAGGATCGCCGAGGGGTCGAGAGAGGTTTCCTAGTGTCAAAGTATTGAAGAAATCCATGCCTTCATCATTAGCCGGAAGTAACCAGGGCATGTTGGTACGAAGTTCTGCAAAGTTGTTCTGGAATGGAGTCCCGGATAGAATAATCCGCCTTTTGGTACGAATTCAGCAAAGGCCTTCCAAATAGCGATATTCGGAAGGCTCTTGCTGAACTTTGTACCAAAAAGCGAATTATCCTATCTGGGACTCCGTTCCAGAACAACTTTGAAGAGCTTCATACCATCATGCACATGTTACTTTCGCGTAATGATGAAGACATGGTTTTGTTGAATCCTTTGACACTAGGCAACCTCCCGACCCCTCGGCGATCCTCTCAAACATGAGAGGAAGAAGAGGGTCGTCTAGGGGTCGAGGGTTCCAGGGTCGTCGAGGGTTCGAGGGGTCGAGGATCGCCGAGGGGTCGAGAGAGGTTTCCTAGTGTCAAAGTATTGAAGAAATCCATGCCTTCATCATTAGCCGAAAGTAACCAGGGCATGTTGGTACGAAGTTCTGCAAAGTTGTTCTGGAATGGAGTCCCGGATAGAATAATCCGCCTTTTGGTACGAATTCAGCAAAGGCCTTCCAAATAGCGATATTCGGAAGGCTCTTTCTGAACTTTGTACCAAAAAGTGAATTATCCTATCTGGGACTCCGTTCCCGAACAACTTTGAAGAGCTTCGTACCATCATGCACATGTTACTTTCGCCTAATGATGAAGACATGGTTTTGTTGAATCCTTTGACACTAGGCAACCTCCCGACCCCTCGGCGATCCTCTCGAACATGAGAGGAAGAAGAGGGTCGTCTAGGGGTCGAGGGTTCCAGGGTCGTCGAGGGTTCGAGGGCTCGAGGATCGCCGAGGGGTCGAGAGAGGTTTCCTAGTGTCAAAGTATTGAAGAAATCCATGCCTTCATCATTAGCCGGAAGTAACCAGGGCATGTTGGTACGAAGTTCTGCAAAGTTGTTCTGGAATGGAGTCCCGGATAGAATAATCCGCCTTTTGGGACGAATTCAGCAAAGGCCTTCCAAATAGCGATATTCGGAAGGCTCTTTCTGAACTTTGTACCAAAAAGCGAATTATCCTATCTGGGACTCCGTTCCAGAACAACTTTGAAGAGCTTCGTACCATCATGCACATGTTACTTTCGCCTAATGATGAAGACATGGTTTTGTTGAATCCTTTGACACTAGGCAACCTCCCGACCCCTCGGCGATCCTCTCGAACATGAGAGGAAGAAGAGGGTCGTCTAGGGGTCGAGGGTTCCAGGGTCGTCGAGGGTTCGAGGGTTCTTCTCCTCTATTCTTTCTTCTCCTCTTTTTTTTTCTTCTTCTTCCTCTTTTTTTATCGGGAACGAGGGTCGTCGAGGGACATAGATGTAGTGTCGTCGTTGTCGATATATACCCCCTCCCGATAGCTTACTATGATTAGGTAGCTAGTTCGACGTTTGGCACTAATATATCCATCTGTCATGTTTGAATAATAATTGCCATGTTGTAAATATTTGTAGAAACTATGGACACTGCCGTAAACGAAGCAACAAAAGAAGCGTTGTTGAGGGACATAATCGCAGAAGGAAGTGATGCCATCTCGTTGTTTCTCAACGAAACCGATGGTCTGGAAGGAGAGGGTGAACAAGCTGGCTACGGTGACCTAATGCTGGTGCAAGAAGAAGAACATGAGGACGGCTCCGGTGACCCAATGCCGGTGCAAGAAGGAGACCGTGATGACGGCTCCGGTGACCGAACCAAGTCCGGCAAGGAATATATATTAGTTAAGCCTATGCTGACTAGATGATTGATGCATTCATTGTTTTGGTATGTACACATATTAATTAAGTCTTTGTTCTTTTTTCTAGCCCTCCGGATCGAGCACAACTTCGGTAAAGAGACGAGGCCCGAAGAAAAAGTTGAGCTCGGATGAAAAGTTTGAGATCATAGCAATCGCGCCCGACGGCCAACCTATTGAACCCCTCCGGACAAAGAGCGCATTTGTTGCTCAGTGCGGGGTTCTGGTTAGGGACAAGATCCCGATAAGCATCCAGCAATGGTTTAAGCCGGCTACAGAAGACCCTGAGGTGTCTTATGTCAATGATATGCAGAAAAATGATCTTTGGACTGAGTTGAAGTCAAATTTCACCCTACCGCCCGAGGATAATCCAGAGAACCCAGTTAAAGAGGAATTAATCAAGTCTTTTGCTCTGAAGAGGATGGCAGAACTATTCAGGAGGTGGAAGAAAGAGCTGAATAAGTTTGTCGAAAATAAAGAGACACCAGAATTCAAGGGCAGATATGAGAAGATCAGAGATCACTGGCCCGCATTTGTGGCCCACAAGACATCGGAAAAGAGTCAGAAGATGTCGGCGACAAACAAGCAAAATGCTGCGAAGAAGAAGCTTCACCATCGCACGGGGTCAGGTGGCTACCTCGTAGCCCGGCCTAAGTGGTCCAAGACTGAGAATGATCTGGTTCATAAAGGGATCGAACCAGAGACAATTAACTGGCCAGACCGTTGCCGGACTTGGTTCTTCAGGGCTGGCAGAACCTTGGACCCTGTAACAGGGAAGTGCATTTGGACGAACGATCAAATGGACATACCAGTCAGTAAGCTTAAGCAGTATATCGAAGCACGCAGGAAGGGACGTTCTTTCCAGACAGAGAGAACGAAGAGCTCACAATGTTCCTGAGCACCCTGGACGGACACGAGGCACGCCAGGCTCCGTTCCGTGGAAGGTTGGGTTTCCGGACGCAGGCGGTTACAAATCCCATGAGAGGAGGAAAAAAGTGCAGCAGACCCAAATGCAGGCGCTGCAAGCAAGGGTAGACGCGATAGAGGAACGAGAAGCAAATCGCAGCAAACGTACTGCCGAAGCCTCCCCTGAAGCTACCCCGCCATCTCAGCGCAGAAGCAGCGTGGCTTCCACCGAGCTGCTTCAGCCGGAGCATGCCTTGACGGCTCCTGCCAGCTATCCCGTGGATGCTACCACGGAGTCTCAAAATTGCCACCTTATGACGCAATGGATGAATTTGAAGGTCAAGGCGGCTGTTGGCTCTGTTTATCCTACTGAACCCGGCGCAAATTTTCACAGCCGGCCGATTCCAGAAGGATATGCTAGGGTGATGGTGGATGAGATAACGGAGGGATTTGAGGACCTCCAGCTTGACCACCCTACCGGTGAAGGGGAGACTCGGCTGGGGTCTGCTCTGAAGACTCCATGCCTATGGCGGAAGGAGCTCATCAACCTTCCGAACTGGACGCCTCCGCCTCCTCCTCCTCCTCCGGCAAGTCAGGGCACCCCGCCTCCTCCACCGCCTCCTCCTCCGGCGAGTGACGATCAGGGCCCTCGGCTGGCTCCTTCTCCGGCGCGTGGCGGCACTCCGCCTCCTTCTCCGCCTACGCCAATGCGCCCGAGCAGCCAGCCTCCTCCTTCTCCACCTCGTCAGCAAGGGCGGAAGAGACCTGCCGCCGCTCCAGCTGCTCCGGCGCGTCGTAGTCCTTCTCCTCCGCCTCGTAAGCAAGTAAAGAAGACAACCGCTCCATCTGCTCGGTCGGCGTCTAGCAGTACAACCAGAGGCGGGAGGACATACAGATTCGGTCCTTCTCTGAAGACTCCAGAGAAGTTACCATATGAGAGGACCCCGGAGGAGAACGCCGAGATCGCGCGAACCGAAGTGGATGACTGGTTTCAAGGGTTGAGAGCAAAGAGGCATTCACCTCTGGAGGAGAAGGTAGATCCGGTGAAAGTGAAGCGCACTCTGGCTGCCCTGACAAAACCACCGAAGTCTCCGCCGAAAGGAAACTATGAGCGCATTATTGGAAAGGAATTTGCCGAAGCGGAGCGGTCGGGAAGTACTGTCAGTGATCAAAGGCTGAAAGAACGACGAGCTGGGAAACAAATTGCCCAGCTCGGCGAACAAGCGAAGCAATCGTGCCCCCCGCTCAAGGTGCCTAGCCACAACGTCGCTAATGATCCGAGGATGGTGCCCGGTTATAGCAATCTTGCAGATTACCTACCCGACGATGTACATTATGAACCCATGGACGTGCAGATACAAAGATACGAGTATGGGAAGCCTCTCGTCAAAGATGAAAGATCTCTATCAACGATGATGGTAAGATTGCATGATTGGTACTTGAAAATCTGCAGAGACTCTGGGGGGAGGTGTACTTTGTATGTGAAAGTTAAAAAGGAGCATGACCTCGTTGGAATTGATCTGTTGCCTGTTCCATTTGAGGAGTTCTATCAGTTTTTCAATCAATTGGCCCTCGATAAAACAACGGTCGCCTGCTACTGTCTGTAAGTAGTACTACTTCTGTCATTAAGTTTCTCTATATAGCTTAGCTCTTTCATTGCATGTATTTATAATCATCGTCACTATATTATGCAGATTGAAGATCGCCGAATTGAAGAAAAGACAAGTCGGCCATATTGGGTTCATTAACACATATCTCATAGATGCAACTCAGGTTAAATTTCATGCCGCAGATACCGAGGCCAGCTTGCTACGATCGTTGGTAATAAATCAAAACAAAGATATAATACTCTTTCCTTACAACTTCAAGTGAGTGTTACTGTCTTGTGCGTATTCGGTTTCCCTTATATATTAGTCAAGGTTATAGTAATGTAATTGATGAGTTATGCATGCGTGTGCAGTTTCCACTATATTCTCCTACATATTAAGCTTGAGCAGGGACTAGTAACCGTCTTAGACTCAAGACGAAAAGATCCCCAGGACTATGCAGACATGACTCAAATATTCGAGAAGTAAGTTAAATCGATCATTATCCACCATATCAGCAACTTTGTTCATTTCTTGATATATCAAGTAATTGTTTTCTTTGTCCGGCAGGGTTTGGAGAAAATTCACCAGAAAAGCTCCGGGACTGCCGAAGGAGCTGCAATTTAGACACCCGAAAGTAAGTACTATAGTAGCATTTTAAGCGCATCTACTAGTCATTCAAGCGCTAGTTTCATCAATACCATTTGGCATTCTTGCTTATCAGTTTGATTAACCTCCATTTCTTGTAAAGTGGTTGTGGAAGGAACAAGGGAATGATTTCTGTGGATACTATGTTTGCGAGTCCATCCGCCACACGACCTGTGAGCGGGGCTATACTGAAGAACAATATGAAGTACGTAAATAACAACATTCACAATTTTATTTTATTACCATCATTTGTGTTGAGTTTCATTCATTCATATATATATGTATTGACCCCCTTCTTTAAATTAGATGTTTCGGAAGCGGGATGAACTCCTAGCACCAGCTCGCATGCGAGCAATTCAAGAGGAATTGGCGGCATTCTTTCTTGACCACGTGATCCCTGAAAAACGGAGAATTCTATGTGGACCCTGAGTCCGTATGATTATATTTGTAAGAGATAATTATTGTATATATGTAGCCGGTAGTGTCAGATAGATATACGAGAACTTGTTGTTCGACCAATCTCTCGGAGAAGGAGAGGTGGTCGATATCTCTTCTCTCTGTATGCATATATGTTCATGATGATCTTCTGTTTCCTTCGTTTGCTTACTAGCTAGCCAGCGTGTCTAGTCCTCTCTATACGTATGTATAGTACGTAGCGTCGACCAAGCACGGACATAAGAGAGGACACTTCTCTCTATTAATTATAGCTAGCTAACACAATATATGAAACACCTAAATTAACCCCCCAAAACCCCCCACCCCCCCCCCCCCCCCCCCCACCCCTTAAAAAAAACTAAAACCCCAGCCACAGAAATGCTGACGCGTGGATACCTATTGGTCCCGGTTGGTGCCACCAACCGGGACCAAAGGGTCTCCTGCCTGGGCTCTGCGCACTGCCCACGTGGAGGCCCATCAGTCCCGGTTCTGGATTGAACCGGGACTAGAGGGTCGGGGCATTAGTACCGACACTTTAATCCCGGTTCAGGAACCAGGACTAAAGGCCCTTATGAACCGGGACTATAGGCACTTTTTCTACCAGTGACACATTGCCAACATTAGTATTATACCTACCACGACATGGCATGACACGGTCAGCAACCTTAGCCACAGTAGGAGCAAATTCCTTAGCACACAACCTAAACAGAGTGATGGGAAATCCATCTAAGGGGAAGGAATCCACTTTAAACGGAGTGATGGGAACCCTCGGAGCCTCGACTCAGAAGTGCCCTCACTCTTTGAAAAGTTAATTTTGAGCCCCGAGAGGGCCTTGAAGCAGAGTAGGATAAATTTTAGGTTAGCAATGCAAACGTCATTGAATTCCACCATAATGATATTGTGAAAGTGCAACTATCCCTAGGTGGTTTTGGTAATTCCTAACAACATATAGCTCATTGAGCTAATGCTATTCCAAGATTAATATTTCAGGAAAAGCTCAATGAATGGCATGGCATGGATGAGGAATGTGGACCCCTCAAAATATTAAGGACAAAAAGATTGGCTTAAGCTCAAAGCTCAAGACTCTATATTTTATACTTTAGTGATCCAAGATCACATTGAGTCTATAGGAAAAGCCAATACTATCAAGGAGGGATGAGTTGTTGTTTAATGAGGTTCTTGCTTCATAGTGCTTAGTGATATGCTCCAAAACCCTCAACTACCTTCCCACATCCACATATGACCTAAACCAAAAGTCAAATCGGCCCTACCGATTCTTTCTATCCGGCGCCACCGAGTTTCGAATGTCATAGCCACTGCCACAAACCCTAGGCAAATCGGTCTCACCGATAGGGATTTCGGTCACACCGAGATGGGGTTGTAATCTCTCTATTTCCCTTCGTAACGTTTCGGTCCTACCGATATGAGCGAGCGGTCCCACCGAGATTGCAATGTAAACTCTCTGTTTCTCTTCCGTAACATTTCGGTCCCACCGAAATGAGCGATCAGTCCCGCCGAGTTTACCTGACCAACTCTCTGGTTAGCTTATTACCAAAATCGGTCCCACCGAGTTTGTGTAATCGGTCACACCGATATTACGTTATGCCCTAACCCTAACCATATCGGTCCTACCGAGTTGCATCTCAGTCCCACCGAAAACCCTAACGGTCACTAGGTTTGCTAAATCGGTCCGACCGAGTGTTTCACTTCGGTCTCACCGAGATTGGTAAATTGTGTGTAACGGTTAGTTTTTGTGTGGAGGCTATATATACCCCTCCACCCACTCTTCATTTGAAGAGAGAGCCATCATAACATACCTACACTTCCAACCCATATTTTCTGAGAGAGAACCACCTACACTTGTGTTGAGACCAAGATATTCCGTTCCTACCATATGAATCTTGATCTCTAGCCTTCCCCAAGTTGCTTTCCACTCAAATCATCTTTCCACCAAATCCATATCCTGTGTGAGAGAGTTGAGTGTTGGGGAGCGTCGGCGTCAAAACCAGCGGATCTCGGGTAGGGGGTCCCGAACTGTGCGTCTAGGCGAATGGTAATAGGAGGCAGGGGACACAATGTTTTACCCAGGTTCGGGCCCTCTTGATGGAAGTAAAACCCTACGTCCTGCTTGACTAATGTTGATGATATGGGTAGTACAAGAGTAGATCTACCGCGAGATCAGAGAGGCTAAACCCTAGAAGCTAGCCTATGGTATAATTGTTGTTCTCCCTATGGAATAAAACCCTCCGGTTTATATAGACACCGGAGAGGGCTAGGGTTACATAGTATCGCCAAGCTTGCCTTCCACGCCAAGCTTGCCTTACACAGTGTCGGTTACAATGGTAGGAGATCTACATATCCGTATCGCCAAGCTTGCCTTCCATGCCAAGGAAAGTCCCTTCCGGACATGGGACGAAGTCTTCAATCTTGTATCTTCATAGTCCAGGAGTCCGACCGAAGGTATAGTCCGGCTATCCGGACACCCCCTAATCCAGGACTCCCTCAGTAGCCCCTGAACCAGGCTTCAATGAGGACGAGTCCGGCGTGCAGATTGTCTTCGGCATTGCAAGGCGGGTTCCTCCTCCAAGTACTTCATAGAAAATTTTGAACACAAAGGTAGTGTCCGGCTCTGAAAAATAAGTTTCCACATATTGCCATAGAGAGAATAATATTTACACAAATCTAATCTGCTAACGTATCCCGTAGCGTGACATCGCACCACGGCCAAGTCTTTATTCGAATCGTTTTACTGTCCCACCTCAGCGTGTTTAGCGAGGCGGTTTCCTTGGCATGTTGTCAAAGCAGAGATCGTGTCCCCTTATTCCGGGATTCTCATCAATACGGCGTGGGTAACCCAACCGCGCCATTGATTACGGCGCTAGGGAGATAAGCGAGTTTTACCAGGCTGGTGGGGACGCATAGTCGCGTCCACCCATATAAGGGGATAAGGATCCACCTTTTCATCCACGCCTTCTTCCTTCTTTGCCTATCCATTTCCGCGCACTCGAGCTCCAGCGCCCAAGTCCGCACACCCCACCTCAACCTTCTCCAGCCATGTCCGGAGCGGGAGGCAAGTGGATGGTCTCCTCCGTCACGGAGGGACACATCAAAAAACTGAGGAAGGCCGGATACTTATCTAACGGCATTGCGCACCGGCTTCCCGAAGAGGGGCAACTCATCCCCACCCCTAGGCCCCATGAGAGGGTGGTGTTCCTCCCCCATTTCCTCCGCGGACTGGGATTCCCTCTCCACCCATTTGTCCGAGGGCTCATGTTCTACTATGGCCTGGATTTCCACGATCTGGCCTCGAACTTTGTCCTCAACATCTCGGCGTTTATCGTCGTGTGCGAGGCTTTATTCTGCATCCGCCCCCATTTCAGCCTATGGCTCAAGACTTTCAATGTCAAGCCGAGGGTGGTGCGCGGCACCCAGGCGGAGTGCGGAGGCGCCATGGTGGGCAGGATGCCCATGTCCTATGGCTGGAGGGCTCCTTCGTGGAGACCCTAAAGGGGTGGCAATCGGGGTGGTTTTACATCACCGAGCCGCGCGACCCTGAATGGGTCGCAGCCCCCGAGTTCCAATCCGGACCCCCTACGCGGCTCACCTCCTGGAAAGAGACGGGCCTATCGTGGGGTAAAAAAGGAGAGCTGACCGGACTCCAAACATGTGTCCAAACCCTGGTGGACAAGAAGCTCAAACTTGCCAACGTAGTCCAGGTTATGCTCATCCGCCGGATCCTTCCGTGTCAACAACGGGCTTTCAACCTGTGGGAGTTCGACCCGGCGCGACACCGAACTCTGAGCAGGCTCTTCGACATGACGTACGAAGATGCCTGGAAGGTGCTTTTCAAGGGCGCTGAGGCCCCTGCATCCGCTACCGAGGATCGCGGATTCAGCACGCAGCATCACGCTCGTGCGGTAAGCTATTTTTACCTTTTACAGGGTATTAGTTTTTCATAGTTTGACTCCATGCGGGATCTAAGCTCCCTTACCTTTGACAAGATTGGCAGGAGACGTCCGGACAGATCAACTGTCCGGCTCCTTTGCCCGAAGGCCCAGCGGACGCTCGCTTGGCGAAGCTGTTGGTTTCGGCACCCTATGTGGTGCCGGAGAAGAAGCCCAAGAAGAAGGCCACGGGGGCTCGAAAGAGTGCCAGGCGCCAGGAGGTGTCGGATTCATCATCCGACGACTCCAAGACGCACTCCTCCCATGAAGACGAGGAGGAGGAAGAAGAGACCTCTCCCCCTCCAGCGGGAGGAGGGAAGAAAAGGAAGGCCACCCCAACTGGGGAGGCCAAAGGGTCCAAGAAGGGGAAGACCCTTCCTCCGGACTACTCCACCAACGCCGACGACGGCGAAGAGGAGTGGCCGCACAGGGCCAAGCCCCTGGCGAGATCGTAAGTATTCGGACACCAGAGCAATTCATAGTGTTCCTTTCTTGCATAGCTGCTCCTTACGCCGAATATGACTATGCAGTCTGCCCAAGGCCGGGCTCGACGAGTCGTCGAGCGGCTCCCTGGATTCGTCGGACGTGAATTCATTTCCGCCCGCTACCTCCCCCCACCCTACGGACGACGCCGAGGTGCTGTCCCAACAGGTTCCAAGCCCGGAGGAGGTGGTCCTGGAGGCGCCGCAAGGCGACCTCCCGGACTCCAGGCGCAAAGGGGATAAAACCCCCAAGGCCCCCGAGTCCGGCTTTGAGCCGGACACCGCGCCGGAACCTTCAACGGTTCCGGACTCCGGTAGGCAGCCTCCTTCCAAGAGGAGCAAGCCTACCGAGCCGGTGACCTCCGTACAACCAGAGGCACTGGACAATTTGCTGGAGGTGCTTAAAGGCGCCTCCATCAACGAGGAGCACCGCACTATTATGAGTGCGGTGATCCAGAAGGTTCAGTCTGCCAAGAGCGGACTGACTGAAGCCTGTGCCAGCCTTCTAACAGCTTTGAGGTAAGTAAAGAATATGTAAAAATATTACCGCATAGACAGTAGCCCCTGATGCTCTGTTCGGCGTTCGGAAAGAAAAGCCGAATAGAGGATCTAATAACATTCGCAGGAGTCTAACATAATCAAGTCAATATGCGTATGCAGGCTTCGCTGCTGGCCTCCGCCGCACTGACTGCGGAGGTGGATACGCTGAAGCAAAACCTCGTGCGGTCCGAGAACGAGCTCGGCCATGCCAAGAGGCAACTTGAGGAGAAGGAAGGTAAGTAATACCTTGCGCAAGTATATAGAGAAGATGTGGTTGCAAAAAATGACAGCATCAACGTGCTATTATAGGGGCCACGACCGAGGTGACAACCCTTAAGAAAGCGCTATCCGAGGCCGAAAACAGAGCGGCCGCGGAGCGCACAAAGAGAGGGAAGCAGGAGGCGCGGGTGGAGGCGGTGCAGAAAGAGCTCCAGGCTCTCGTGAAAAAACACGAGAGTTTGGAGTTTGACTGAAAGACGCAAGCGTCCGAGCTTGCGGCAGCCCTCGAAAGCGCGAAGTCTGCCAAGGCCGAAGCCCAGAAAGCCCTCCAAGAAATTGAAGCGATGAAGAAGATAGCGGCGGGTAAGGCATTCATTATGCAAAGCAAGCACGTGAAAGTGAATTACTTGTTACTTACCCGAGTCCGGAGCTCTCTAGGAGCATTCACAGATTTTCCCCGTAGTGCGTCTGATGTCGCCGCCTACTACCGATCCGAGGAGGGGAGCTCGACGGAGAAGGTGTTCTGGTCTCAGTATGCTGAGGCCGGACACCTGGTGCCTTTGAGTGACCACCTAAAGCAAATGGTCGAGCTCCACAAGGTGGCCGAACAGGCCATAAAGGGTCTCGTAGTTCGGCTTTGGCCTGGAGAGGCTCTGCCTGGGAGCTACTTTGGGCTGGTGAGGCGGCTGGTGGATGCCTGTCCACGGCTTGAAGTAATCAAGCGCTCCGTCTACATTGAAGGTACCCGTAGGGCGCTTGCCCGTGCTAAAGTGCACTGGGGCAATATGGATGCAGAGAAGCTGGTGAAGGACGGGCCGCCGCCGGGCAAGGAGCATCGCGTCCCGGAAGCGTATTATGAGGGCATCCTGAAGGGTGCCCGCCTTATAGCGGATGAATGCTCCAAAGATGTAATTTTTGACTAAACTCGCATTTGTGATCCTGTACGCTGAAAACTTGTTCATATGCGCTAAGCAATGCTTTTGAGTTTAAAATATTACCTTCGGTGCGGCCGTTTTATCAAATTTGAGAGATGGTGAGTCGACGGCTTCTGCCCCCATGCCACGAGTGCTGGGGTGTTCGGGATAAACATGAGCGCTCCTTTTCCCATTCTTGGGTCCTTCGAGGGAGGCGCTCAACACAACGAACAAGGCAATCGGACTATAATGCTTGAACACTCTCACTTAGCCATAGAATTCTATAATTTTAAATTTCGGCGAAGCCCCTAGTGTTCGGAAGACCGAGTTCGGGGCGCTATCCACGCCTAGGCCGGACAAAGCCGACTCCTCGCTCTAAGCGGCATAAGTCTTTAGGAACTCGAAAACCTCTCGAACAGCGACCAGCTCTCGCCTCATCATGACGGTCAGTTTTAGCTTTCTCTACTGAGGTGCTTAGCCCAGCTCAAGTGGGGCACAATCGCAATAGTTCTCCTAGTGCTACCTTAGCCTATATAACGGAACGTAAGGTACCAAAACTTAGGAGCCTGGCAAACCCAACTATTGACCCAAGACATGATTCGGAGCCGATGCATATAAAGCTATAAGTTCGGGGTGCCGCACTTGTGAAAGTGTTCGGACTTCTCACACCGTATTGTGGGGTACTTAAGCCCCTGGCGTATTGGCCGTACCAAAGTGTACGGGTGCAACATGTCATTAATGAACATATATTCGTAAAAAAAAGTAATGCAATAATAGACGGAAGCTATGCATTGTTTATTTAAAAAAGCTGCGACCAAACCAGAACGATACAAATAGTGCAATAAGCAAAAGATGGGACTATTTAACATGACCTTTCCAGGGGCGAGCTGCGGAATGTTATGTGAAACAGGTATACTGCTCGTTATAGAGACCACCTTAGAGTTCCATAGTGCGGCGTAGCTTTCTGCTTCCCTGGTTGTATCGTTTGTGCGGCAATTGTGCTGCCGGACAAGCCTTCCGAAGAATGGAGTCCTGAAAATAAGAGAAAATTAAGAAATTGGCAGCCCCTAGTGCGGTTTAAGCCGCGTTTCGGGCGTGCCGTGATGGTGCCCCTCCCCCTGTGCCCATGGTATTTCCAGAGCGTAGTTATGTACGCGCAACACTAGTTTCGCAAGTTCGCGAGGGCTGGGGTTGGGGCCGCATTGCTACGCTTGCTTGGAACGTGCCAGGCGGTCTTGTTGTAGGTTACTCCGGGCGCGCATGACGGTGTCCAGACGTTTAATGGCCAGACTGGAGAATTGCCTGGAGAGGCTGCTTTGTACTTCCGCTGCGATAGCCGCCGTATGCTCCTCCGTTCGGAGAGAGCGTTCGGTGTTTCCATTGACTGTGATGACTCCTCGAGGGCCTGGCATCTTGAGCTTGAGGTATGTCTAGTGCGACACCGCATTAAACTTGGCAAATGCGGTTCGCCCGAGCAGTGTGTGATAGCCACTGCGGAACATGACTATGTCGAAGATTAACTCCTCACTTCGGAAATTATCCGAAGATCCGAAGACCACCTCAAGTGTAACTGAGCCTGTACAGTTGGCCTGTACACCTGGTATGACGCCTTTAAAGGTCGCTTTAGTGGGTTTAATCCTCGAGGGATCGATGCCCATTTTCCGCACTGTATCCTGGTAAAGCAGGTTCAGGCTACTGCGGCCGTCCATAAGGACTCTAGTGAGGTGAAATCCGTCAATAATTGGGTCTAGAACCAATGCGGCGAATCTGCCATGACGGATGCTAGTGGGGTGGTCCCTTCAATCAAAAGTGATCGGGCAGGAAGACCATGGGTTGAACTTTGGGGCGACTGGCTCCATCGCGTATACGTCCCTTAGCGCACGCTTCTGCTCCCTCTTGGGGACGTGGGTTGCGTATATCATGTTCATCGTCTGCACTTGTGGGGGAAAACATTTCTGTCCACTGTTGTTCGGCGGCCGGGGCCCCTCCTCGTCATCGCTATGCAGCCCCTTGTCTCTGCTTTCGGCATTTAACTTGCCTGCCTGCTTGAACACCCAACAATCCCTGTTGGTGTGATTGGCTGGTTTTTCGGGGGTGCCATGTATCTGGCATGAGCAGTCGAGTATTCGGTCCAAACTGGACGGGCTCGGAGTATTTCTGTTGAATGGCTTTTTCCGCTGACCGGGTTTAGAGCCTCTGAATCCAGCATTAACTGTCGTATCCTCAGCATTGTCGCCGTTAATGCGGCGCTTTTGCTTGTTGCGACGCGACCTGTCCGAATTACCAGGGCTCTTGGTCATGTAATTGCTGCGAGCTAGCCAGCTATCTTCTCCCGCGCAAAAGCGGGTCATAAGTGTCATGAGGGCTGCCATAGATTTCGGCTTTTCCTGTCCTAGGTGCCGTGCAAGCCACTCGTCGCGGATGTTATGCTTGAAGGCTGCTAGGGCCTCTGCGTCCGGACAGTCGACGATTTGATTTTTCTTGGTTAGGAACCGTGTCCAGAATTGTCTGGCCGATTCCTCTGGCTGCTGAATTATGTGGTTAAGGTCATCGGCGTCTGGTGGTCGCACATAAGTGCCCTGGAAATTGTCGAGGAATGCGGTTTCCAGGTCCTCCCAACAACCAATTGATTCTGCTGGCAAGCTGTTAAGCCAATGCCGAGCCGGTCCTTTAAGCTTGAGTGGGAGGTATTTGATGGCGTGTAGGTCATCACCACGGGCCATGTGGATATGAAGGAGATAGTCCTCGATCCATACCGCAGGATCTGTTGTGCCATCGTATGATTCGATGTTCACGGGTTTGAAACCCCCGGGGATTTGATGATCCATTACTTCATCTGTGAAGCATAGTGGGGGTGCGGCGCCTCTGTATTGGGCTATATCACGACGCAGCTCAAATGAGCTTTGTCTACTGTGTTCGGCCCGGCCGGATTTACTGTACCCGGAGTGACGAGTACCGTCTCGTGCCGTGGGGTGCCCACGCGATCCGTAGATCGATCTTCTTTGCCTTGCCTTGTCCTCCAATATATCTCGCAGGTCTGGTGCATTTTCCTGTGCCTTGGTATTTTTTGAGCGGCGCTGGGGTGCGTCTTGAGTGGAGGGCCAGGAGGCCTCTCTGTCGCGGCCACGGGGTGGCCGGTCTGCCGCATCATGCGCTGGTGATGTAGGTTTAGGTGCTTCCTCCTCTAATCGGGGTAGCAACCTGCGCTTTGGGTAGCTCTTGGAGGGGCGTTCGAGTTCATACTCTTCGGCTGCAAGGACTTCAGTCCATCTGTCGGCTAGCAAATCTTGATCAGCTCTAAGCTGTTGCTATTTTTTCTTGAGGCTGCTCAATGTGGACATAAGCCTGCGTTTGAAACGCTCTTGTTCGACGGGATCCTCCGGCACGACAAATTCGTCGTCGTCGAGGCTTGCCTCATCTTCGGAGGGAGGCATATAATTATCGTCCTCGACCTCTCTGTCTGCCGCTCTTTCATGAGGGTTGGCTTCTCCATCCTCCTGTGCTGAATCTTGCTGGAGGTGGTTGTCTTCGGCACTGTCCGGGGTGTTATTATCTCCCGTGCTGGAATCACCGTTTTTGCTTTGGCGGGATTTAGAGCGGCGCCGCTGACGCCGGCGCTTAGGCTGCTTCTTGGAGGGGTCATCCTCCGTTGTTCCATCGCCATTGCCTTCTTTTGGGGTGTCCACCATGTATATATCATACGACGAGGTGGCTTTCCAATGCCCTATAGGCGCTGGTTCATGATCGTCTCCTGCATCGGCGTCCATACCGTCGATGTCTTCGGAGTCGAAGTCGAGCATGTCGGTTAAATCATCGACAGTGGCTACAAAGTGGGTGGTGGGTGGGCTTTGAATTTCTTCATCATCCGCATCCCAACCTTGCTGACCATAGTCCGGCCAGGGCTCTCCTGATAAAGAGAGAGACTTTAGTGAATTCAGAATATCACCGAAGGGCGAGTGCTGAAAGATGTCCGGGGCGATGAACTCCATGATCGGCGCCCAATCGGGTTCGATCGGTAGGGGCGCGGAGGGCTCGGAGTCTGGAGAGGAGTTCGGCTCCTTGGAGTCACGGGCATCGCAGAGAATAGGGCTGGTGTTCGGCTCGATCGCCGTAGAGATTGCAGCCCCCGAGGCAGTGTCCAACCACCCGTCCTCGATTGGCACAGTTGGCTCCGAGTTAAGGGTCGGGGCTGATGCGGATGCGGCCTCCCGGGCACTGTTCGGCGGCAGAGCTAGATCATGCCCATAGTGACAGTGCGGCGCGCTCGGCTGCGGCTCGAATCCGTCGAAGATCAAGTCTCCGCGGAGGTCGGCCGTGTAGCTCAAACTTCCAAATCTGACCTGATGGCCAGGGGCGTAGCTTTCGATCTGCTCCAGATGGCCAAGCGAATTGGCCCGCAGTGCAAAGCCGCCAAATACGAAGATCTGTCCGGGGAGAAAGGTCTCACCCTGGATCGCATCGCTGTTAATGATTAGAGAAGCCATCGGGCCTAAAAGTGACGACACAGAGGAACTCTCAATGAAAGCACCAATGTCGGTGTCAAAACCAGCGGATCTCGGGTAGGGGGTCCCGAACTGTGTGTCTAGGCGGATGGTAACAGGAGGCAGGGGACACAATGTTTTACCTAGGTTCGGGCCCTCTTGATGGAGGTAAAACCCTACGTCCTGCTTGATTAATATTGATGATATGGGTAGTACAAGAGTAGATCTATCGCGAGATCAGAGAGGCTAAACCCTAGAAGCTAGCCTATGGTATGATTGTTGTTCTCCCTACGGACTAAAACCCTCCGGTTTATATAGACATCAGAGAGGGCTAGGGTTACACAGAGTCGGTTACAATGGTAGGAGATCTACATATCCGTATCGCCAAGCTTGCCTTCCACGCCAAGGAAAGTCCCTTCCGGACACGGGACGAAGTCTTCGATCTTGTATCTTCATAGTCCAGGAGTCCGGCCGAAGGTATAGTCCGGCTATCCTGACACCCCCTAATCCAGGACTCCCTCAGGGAGACTATCATTTGAAGCACAAGAGCAAGGAGTTCATCATCAACACACCATTTGTTACTTCTTGCAGAGTGGTGTCTCCTAGATTGGCTAGGTGTCACTTGGGAGCCTCCAACAAAGATTGTGGAGTTGAACCAAGGAGTTTGTAAGGGTAAGGAGATTGCCTACTTCGTGAAGATCTACCGCTAGTGAGGCAAGTCCTTCGTGGGCGATGGCCATGATGGGATAGACAAGGTTGCTTCTTCATGGACCCTTCGTGGGTGGAGCCCTCTGTGGACTCGCGCAACCGTTACCCTCCGTGGGTTGAAGTCTCCATGAATGTGGATGTACGATAGCACCACCTATCGGAACCACGACAGAAACATCTGTGTCTCCTGATGTCTACTACACAACCTTCTTCTTGTAGACGTTGTTGGGCCTCCAAGTGCAGAGGTTTGTAGGACAGTAGCAAATTTCCCTCAAGTGGATGACCTAAGGTTTATCAATCCGTAGGAGGCGTAGGATGAAGATGGTCTCTCTCAAGTAACCCTACAACCAAATAACAAAGAGTCTCTTGTGTCCCCAACACACCCAATACAATGGTAAATTGTATAGTTGCACTAGTTCGGCGAAGAGATGGTGATACAAGTGGTATATGGATAGTAGATAAAGGTATTTGTAATCTGAAATTATAAAAACAACAAGGTAACAAGTGATAAAAGTGAGCGTAAACGGTATTGCAATGCTAGTAAAGAAGGGCTAGGGTTCATACTTTCACTAGTGCAAGTCCTCTCAACAATAATAACATAATTGGATCACATAACTATCCCTCAACATGCAACAAAGAGTCACTCCAAAGTCATTAATAGCAGAGAACGAACGAAGAGATTATGGTAGGGTACGAAACCACCTCAAAGTTACTCTTTCCAATCAATCCGTTGGGTTATTCCTATAAGTGTCACAAACAGCCCTAGAGTTCGTACTAGAATAACACCTTAAGATACAAATAAACCAAAATCCTAATGTCACCTAGATACTCCAATGTCACCTCAAGTATCCGTGGGTATGATTATACGTTATGCATCACACAATCTCAGATTCATCTATTCAACCAAGACAAAGGACCTCAAAGAGTGCCCAAAAGTTTCTACCGGAGAATCACGACGAAAACATGTGCCAACCCCTATGCATAGGTTCATGGGCGGAACCCGCAAGTTGATCACTAAAACATACATCAAGTGAATCACGTGATATCCCATTGTCACCACAGATATCCACGGCAAGACATACATCAAGTGTTCTCGAATCTTTAAAGACTCAATCCGATAAGATTACTTCAAAGGGGAAACTCAATTCATTACAAGAGAGAAGAGGGGGGGAAGAAAGATCATAAGATCCAAATATAATAGAAAAGCTCGCGATACATCAAGATCGTATCACCTCAAGAACATGAGAGAGATCAAACACATAGCTACTGGTACATACCCTCAGCCCCGAGGGAGAACTACTCCCTCCTCATCATGGAGAGCACCGGGATGATGAAGATGGCCACCAGAGAAGGATTGCCCCCTCCGGCAGGGTGCCCGAACGGGTCTAGATTGGCTTTCGGTGGCTACGGAGGCTTCTGGCGGCGGAACTCCTGATCTATTGTGCTTTTCTGGAAGTTTTAGGGTACGACGATATATATGGGTGCAGGAAGTACGTCGGAGGAGCCACGAGGGCCCCACAAGGCAGGGGGCGCGCCCCCCACCCTCGTGGGCAGCCCGTGTCTCCCCTGACGTGCACTCCAAGTTCCCTGGGTTGCTTTCCTTCCAAAAATAACGCCTCCAGTTGATCTCATTCCGTTTCGACTCCGTTTGATATTCCTTTTCTTCGAAACACTGAAATAGGCATAAAACAACAAATCTGGGCTGGGCCTCAGGTTAATAGGTTAGTCCCAAAAGTAATATAAAAGTGGATAATAAAGCCCAATATTGCCCAAAACAGTAGATAATATAGCAAGGAGCAATCAAAAATTATAGATACATTGGAGATGTATCATCTCCAATTGCGTTTGAATTCTCCAAACCCTTCCCTTTACATTCTTGCAAGTTGCATGCTTTACTTTCCGCTGCTCATAGACTCTTTGCATGCTTGCTTGAATTGTGTTAAGATTTCTTGACGTGTGCTAAGATAGCTAAAATCTGCCAAAGACTAAAATATGGAAAATGATAGATTTTTATTTGGTCAAGTAGTCTAATCACCCCCTCTAGACATACTTCCGATCCTACAAGTGGTATCAGAGCTTTGGTCTCCATTTGCTTTGATTTCCATAGCTTTTGGTGGTCATAGCCTTGGTTTCACAACCTAGGAGAGTATGGCGTCTAGCGAGGGAAATTATCACCGTAGAGGTCCTTACTTTGATGGTACTAATTTTGCTAGTCGGAAGCATAAGATGAAAATGCATATTCTTGGACATAACCCCGCCGTTTGGGCTATTGTGTGTGTTGGCTTGCAAGGTGAATTCTTCGATGGGAGAGAACCGAATTGTGAAGCTACTGCGGATGAGTTGAAGATGCTACAATACAATGCTCAAGCTTGTGATATCCTCTTCAACGGATTGTGCCCCAAAGAATTCAACAAAATCAGCCGTCTTGAGAATGCAAAGGAAATTTGGGATATTTTGATTGACATGCATGAAGGTACTGACTCCGTCAAGGAATCCAAGTTGGATGTGCTTCAAAGTCAACTTAACAAGTTCAAAATGAAGGATGGTGAAGGTGTCGCTGAAATGTACTCTAGGCTTGCTCTTATCACAGATGAGATTGCCGACTTAGGAAGTAAAGAGATGACCGACAAATTCATCATCAAGAAAATCCTAAGAGCCTTGGATGGAAAATACGATACCGTATGCACATTGATCCAAATGATGCCAAATTACAAAGATCTCAAGCCAACGGAAGTCATTGGAAGAATTGTTGCTCATGAGATGTCACTCAAGGATAAGGAGGAGCTCCATAACAAGTCAAGTGGTGCTTACAAAGCCTCATGTGAAGCTCCCACATCATCAAGTGAGAAACAAACCTTCAATGAAGAATTGACCCTAATGGTGAAGAACTTCAACAAGTTCTACAAGAGTAGAAGCAAGGAAAGAAGTTCCAAGTCAAGGTCCTACAATGACAAAAGATCTTCTAGTCGAGAGCAAAACTGCTACAATTGTGGAAGACCCAGACACTACTCCAATGAGTGTACGGATCCCCACAAGAGAAGAGAAGATTCTCCCAAAAGAAGAAGTAGAAGAGAAGAATCACCATCAAGGGAGAGAAGGAGTAGGGATGATCGATATGAACGAAGACACCCTCGGAGAAGCAAGGATTCAAAAAGGAAGGACAAGTCATCAAGGAGCTACACAAAATGAAGACATCAAGCTCATGTTGGTGAATGGGTATCCGGCTCCGACTCCGACAATGACTCCGAGAGAAGCTATCACTCCGACTCCGAATATACTCAAGATGAAGGTGTTGCCGGACTAGCACTTGTGTCAACCAACTCCTACGACATATTTGATTCACCAAATGAAGGAATTGGAAGATGCTTCATGGCCAAAGGTCCAAAGGTATCACACCCCGAGTATGTTGATTTCAATAGTGATGAAGATGACTTGTTAGGTGATGATGAGTTACTTGTTGACAACTATAGTGATGAATACTATAATGAAACGAATGACAATGATAAGGAGAAGATTGAGTCTCTAACGAAAGAACTAAACACTCTTAAGTTAGCTCATGAAACTATCTTAGGAGCTCAGAACTTTTAAGGACTCATGAGAAATTACGTTTTGAAAAGCTCAACCTTGAGCAAGAGCATGAGTTCTTAAAGGCAATCAATGATGATCTTCGCAAGAAAAGTTCTTCTTACATTGCCAAGCGTTTACTCTTATCCACTTACATGCCTCAAGTCAAGTCTAGTAACAAGAACAAGAAAGATTCTTGTTCTAGTAGTAACGATTATCATGCTAAATCCAATGTCGTTGCTTCTAGTAGTTCTCTTGATTCCACTAATGATTCTCTTAGCCAAGTTACACTTGAGCAAGAAACTAGCTTATTGAAGGGAATTATAGAGAAAGGTGTTTACAAGAGCCTTGCCAGGAGTAAGCAATTCGAGGAAATTGTACGCAAGCAAGGAAGGCACTGGAAGAGTCAAGGTATTGGTTTTGAACGAAAGTTCAATGCCAATGGAGTTGAGTGGGAAGAAGATCAATACCCCAAGACGAAGTTCGTTCCTCAACAAGAGAAGTATGATCCTACTTCATCCAAAGGGACACAAGCTCAAGAAGATCTTCCACCACAAGACCACAAGCAAAAAGGCAAGGACAAGCTTCAAGAGGAAATTGATGCATTTGAAGAAGCTCATAAGGCCTTGGTCAAGTGGGTTCCCAAGACTACATCAAGTTCCACTTCATCAAGTACAACTACAACTCCGAGGATTCCCATCAAGATGGTGTGGATCCCGAAGAAGAAGAACTAGAGAGTTCTTGAGGGTGACTCCGCCAATATACTTCACTCTTATCATTTTGGCAAGAACAAGTGCAATAAAATTCCACATCTTGCACTAGTTCAAGGAGTCACAAACCCTCTTGTTGGTAAGACAAGGGACAAGGTAATCTAAAGCTTTCATAGACATCATCTTGTGTGTGCATCACTCTATGTCTATGGATATCCTTGTTTGTTCCTTGTGGGACTAACCCGTGTAGGTATTGAAAGTGCAACTCACTCCAAAGGATAGCTTCAAATGATCTACATCAACATAGAGCATCCACATCTTCAACACCTACATGAAGTCATCATCGACAAAACCCAAGGTTAGTTCATCCCTCTTAGTGGGGATCTCACATCTAAGGGGGGCTTTACTCTAACAATTGAGTTAAAGCAAATCTAATGGTGTGAACACAACAACGCTTTATGTAAAAGTGGTAACCCCACTTGTGCTTAAATGATGAGTATGACCTATGATCAAATGTTCTCATTTGACTCCTAAGTCAATATACTCATATATAGATGACCTAGTCATCGCCAATTGCTTGATAGATGCTAGAATTGTTTGTGCATGCTTTGCCACATATTTCATTTGCCATTTTATTGTGTGAGCATGTTGGTTGCATAATTTACTCATTCCAGGACATCCACTTGTTGTTTTGATTGATTGGTTTCCTTTTATTTTGGCCAAGTGGATGGACAAGAATGCCTAAGAACCTTCTCTAGCTATCTATGCTGTTCTCGTCTCAAACTCTATTCATGCTGCATCACAAAATTTGATCAAGTCAGATTCGAACCACTCTGTGTGAGGAGCACTCGGAGTCCCCGATTCCTCATAGACTTAAACTTCCAAAACTTCTTTGTGCGTTTCGGTCTGGCCGATTCACCCATTTCGGTCATACCGAGATCACTAAGTCGATCTAGGTTTTCTACCTCGGTGCAACCGATTCGAACCTTTCGGTCACACCAAGTTTCAGTAACTGCTTGCAGTTATGGATCTCGGTGCCACCGAGTTGTTCCACTCGATCACACCGACAGGGTCGGGCTATATATACCCACGGGTCAAATTTTGGAAAACTTTATGAACCTCCTCGACCCGCGCTTAGCCCGCTCTGCCTCTAGGGTCTCCGGATCGTCTTCCTCATCGCCAGCCACCTCCTGCCGCTGGTCTCCGCTGCCGTCAATGGGAATCATCCCCGCCGTTGCCGCTGTAGCGAGTTCATCGCTGAACTAGGGTATGAACTCGATCACTGTGATGTTCTATCTGCGATTACACAGCACATTGCTTTGCCATGTATCTTGCCACGATTGAGATCATTATGTCAAAACACTCCGTAGTTTAGTCGTGAATTGAAAATTTAGGGTTAGGTTTCCGTCGAAACCATCTCGGACCCACCGAGTTGTGGAACTCGGTACCACCGATTCGGCTCAGGCCATTACACATGTGGTTCTCGGTCTGACCGAGAATTGCAAATCGGTGTGACCGAGTTCAGGACTTTGTGAAACCCTAGCAGTCTCGGTGCCACCGAACTGTGACTCGGTCTGACCGAGTTCACTAGTTTAGGTTCCAATAGCTGCTTCGGTATCACTGACTTTACAAATCGGTTGATCCGAAATGCTTTCTGTGGAAAATTAAAACTAAGTTTTTGACTCATTCTTTTGCAAAAACCTCTGCATTTTGTGATGCTCATCCACTCTATCTCATCTATATCTATTCACAGGATCTCCTGTCAGTGTTTGCAATATGTCTGATCAAAGTGACAGCCAGAACAGGTCAGAGAAGTAGGTTCACCTGAGTGAGGGCACTAGTCCCTCTAGCAGTTCAGATGATGGTAGCAGGAGCACCCCAAGCAACTTACCCAAAGCTGCCACCAGGGCCAGAAAGAAGAAGACCTCTGAATCTGAGGATGAAGACTATGTGGTAGTTGAGGATGAGGCCACTTCCAAGAAGAAAGTGGTTAAGAAGGAATATAGCACTGCTGCTGCCACCAAGCCAGGCATGAAGCAAAAGGTTCCTGGAAAGAGAATTCCAATGTCTAAGGCCAGAGCATCTACTCAAGTCCCTTTGGAATCTGAACCCAAAGAGGCTGCTGCAGAAGGGAAGAAGAGGAAGGAGAGGGTCAAAAAGACCACTGCTAGAGTGCTTGGGAGATCCTCAATCATGAGAGATTCTGAAGAGGAAGAGGAAGAAGATGTTGCACCAGCACCCAAAGTTCAGAAGCTTATGGGTGATGCCATCAGGGCAGGGGCTGTTCCATCTAAGCCTAAGACTGCTCCAAAGGCTGCAGCTCTAGCTCCGAAGCCAAAACCGAAGAGGAGCACCAGGAACATCCCTACTGAGGAAAAGAACAAGGCCCCAGTGCCTGAAGCTGAAATGGAAGAAGAAGATGATGAGTCACATGTCTTGAGGAAGCTGAAGCCAAAAATCCCAGATCACAATGATGCTCATCCAGTTGCTGAGAACATGAAGATCAGGAAGGACTCAGGTCTGAGGCTATGGAGAGAGTCTGATCCATATGCCACCAGGAGAAGGACTGCTGTGGATTACAGGTTCCATACAAAGGAACAACAGGACGTCTATGAGACCATCTTGCTTGACAAGAAGCCCATAGTCTGTGACATGAGATGGGTCGACTGGGACTACATCAAGGAGAATGAGGATCACTATCCAGGTGTACATGACAGTTTCAAGGCTTGTGGAGTCGATGAGTTTGTGGCTCAGAAGCTCACAAAATGGAATGATGAGCTCATCATGCAGTTCTACTCCACAACTCATTTCTACCCAGATGGAAGCATTGTCTAGATGTCTGAAGGTACGAGGTACCAGTCCACGATTGCTGAATGGGCGAAGTTGATCAATGCCCCAAAAGAGAGTGAAGATGACTTGGATGTCTATGCCAACAGGAAGAAGGATCACAACACAATGGCACACATGTACAAGGAGATCCCAGATGCTGCTCTTGAGACACATAAGTTTGGATCTGTACATTACCTTCTGTCAGGCTTGCCAACCATCAACTGGATCCTCAGGCACACTCTCTTGCCAAAGTCAGGTGATCACAAGATGATCAAAGGCCATGCAATTAACTTGCTTCACATCTTTGATGTCCCACAGAAGTTCAAAGTCATGAGCCTAATAGTTGAAACTATCAAGAGGACAGCTGCAGATCAGAAGAGGAGTTGTGGGTATGCTCCACAGATCCAGGAGCTGATCAACTCCAATATGGGCACTGGTACCGCCAGGGCACCTGGTGGTAGCCTGTCTAACCCTACCGCCAGAGACCCTGGTGGTAGGGTCCGGGGCAGTTATTTCCGCCGAAACCCCCGCGCCCCTGCCCATCTCCCCACCCCCCCTCCCCCTCGGGAGTTCTTCTTTTTTTCCCCCAACTCCCCCCCCCTCCCTCTCTCATTTCCTCCACTCCCCCCTCAGATCTTCACTGTTTGTTGATCGTTTTTGCGTATCGAGATGGCCCCGAAGAGAGAAACGTAAGCTCCTCCAATCCCTCCAATTAGTTTTTGCAAACTTGCTTCCGATTCGACGCATTATTTGCTTGAAATCCCTCATATTTTTGAACTTAGATTGGATTTTTTTCACCTAAGATTGATTGTAGTTGTAGTTCTTAGTTCTTTAATAACTAGTGGTATTGGATGTGAACTCTAATCAATAGTTCATATGTTAGTGTGAAGATGAACCCTAGTTCATAATTTTTTTTGTTAAAAAAATTATGATGTAATGTTGATATGAGGGTGAACCCTAGTTTGATGATGCATGTTGATATGATGATAATATATAGTGTGAAGATGAACCCTAGTTTGATGATGCATGTTGATATGATGATATGAAGATGTTGTTTGGAAAAATTTATTTAAAAATATGATGATATGATGTATGTTGGAGGATTTTTTTTGATGTGATGCATGTCGATATGATTTGATCCATCATGTGTAGTAGTTGTTGTTGGAGGAATATGCTTAAAATTTTATTTTGATATGATGTATGAAATTTTATTAAGGCGGCCACCTCTTGCGGACAACATCGGCCCATAGTACTCCATGCTGGACTGGGCATTCGACAAGGGTCATCGTGCCCGGTTCATAGAGAACGGAGAGGTAAGTGATATGAATGAAATTTTGATGAAAGTTTTCGGATTGATGAAAATAATTTCCTAACTTTTGGCGTTCACCTTTTAACAGATGCTCCAGCCACTGCGCATGAGGGGTCACGGGGTTCATGGGCATATGGACTACGACGAGCGCTACGCGCCGTTCTTCAAAAGAGCCCGTCTATTTAAATTAGTTTATTCGTCATCGTGACTGACTTATGTCGTTGCAGTCTGGTGAGCTGAACAGATGCATCTTTGAAGCTTCAGATGCACTAGGTGATCTCCCCGGGAGCATAGAATCCGAGAACAAAGTGAGGGGGATGATGAAGGTACAATTTCAGCCTCCTCGGAACAGATGCATCTTATTCACTTGCAATCAGTCGATCTGATACTTATTATGCCCTTGTTTCATTGTGAGTGCAGAAAGTTCGTGAAGCGTTGTCGCAAGCTGGTAGGGCTGCTTGGGTATGCTGGAGCTGGGTCAGTTGAAGCTT
>NC_053023.1:745024415-745060458 GCF_003073215.2 Triticum urartu
GTAATTCAAAAAATGTCTTGTACCATTAAAAAAATTATATGACATTTTTAATAAATGTTTCTACATCTCAAAAATATATTTGTGACATAGTAGAAAAATGTCCGCATTGTTTAAAAAGTCCATCAATTATAAAAAATATGAACATGCATTTCCAAAGTATTTATCATTTTTTATAAAGCAATATGTGAGAAATGCATATCATGTAAAAAATGATCAACAAGTATCCAGGAAAAAAAGTTACGCATGTGCAATGCGTACTGAAAGAAGTAGACATTTGTTGAAAAACAAGAAAGAAAACTGAAGAAGCTTCTAAAACTGAAAAAGGAGAAGACATTTGTTGAAAACAAAAGAATAAGAAAAAACTGAAGAAAAGAAGAAAAAGAAAAACCGATATGAAAAAGCCGACACAGAAATGCACAGAATAGGAAAAAACACTGAAGCTTCTAAAACCGGTCATAGAAGCTTCCCAAAAACTGAATAAAACTGATAAGAAAAAGCCGACACAGAAAATTAAAATGAGTTAACAATAAAACCGGTCATAGAAGCTTCCCAAAAACCGGTCATAGAAGCTTCCCAAAAATTAAAATGAGTTAACAAACACACTAAAACACATCTATATACATCTGATTCTGAAATGTTTTAGAACATCTTATAATTCGAAATAGAGGTAGTAGAAAATAGAGTAAAGGGCCCAAAGAAAAAAGTGGAGATTAACCAGGTTGGGAAGAAAACCACTCGCTTAGGTGGGCTCGTTGGTTCCTATGCATCAACCCGTCACAGGCTCATTCTTTAACGCGCATCCACGCGTCACACTGGTACACTATTAGGGAAAAGCCTAGCAGCAGCGTAGGTTTTGGGCCTATTAGTAGCGCGGGGGGCGGCGCTACTAATAAGGCGTTACAGCTAACGTATAGCAGTAGCTACTGCTACACAAATGTAGCAGCAGCGCGTTTAAAGGAAGCTCGTTGCTGCTAATAGCTATAGCACGCTTCCCCTGTGCGCGCTACTGCTACAACCGCGCTGCTGCTAACTTTTCTCCACTCGCTATTGCTAATTTTAATAGTTTTTTGTTTTTTTTCGGCATATTTGTTTTGTATTTGAACAGGTTTTATAGAAGAATCTTTATCACATACAAATGTCATCATGATACACATACAAATGCCTGCGAGACCATAAATGTAATCATAGCATATACATACAAATAGTCTCGTCATAATCATCATCCAACACAAAGTGGTATCTTGTCATCATCTCGAAAATAGCGATACATGCAAGTCTCGAATACTTGCAACTACAACGCCATCCATCTAAACAAAGGTATACGCGAGAAGAGCTATCACTATGAGTGAGAGCGGAACTGTGCAGTACATGAGATGGCGTTTACGAGTCCTCTCTCGCGCTAGCGTGAACCTCAAGTAACTAGCTTCTCCTTCTTGTCTGCTTTTGAAGCCTTTATGGCTGGCGTCCGAGAACCCATTCACTTGCGCCTGACACTCATGCCACTCGTTGTACACCCCCGGAACCTTCCCTTTGTACACGACATAGCAGTTCCATCTCGCCATCAAGAAACTAGGTACCTGTTAGAGATGCATGTTCATGAAGAGGATGTACAATCATATATATGCAACAAAATATACTAGAGAACACCGAAAAAGAAAGGGTTAGCAACTAGATGCAACATACAGTACGCAAATTAATTAACTAGAGGTACGCAGGTCATCGTACGCAAACTAACAAAGTAGCGTTACGCAAGTTCGGCAGGGATCATGGACATCACAAAGTTTCATCGCTACAAATAGTATACAAGTTCAACCGACACATATCATCATCATCGGCATCATAAATCACTAGAAGTTCCATCCTTCCATATCATCGAGGATGGACCCTAGCTTCTTGAACTGCGTGAGGTCTAGACGTTGCATGCCTATGCGAGTTCGGACGTCAGTTCGCGATATAGGGCCGTGGTGGAACATCCCCTTCTCATCGACGACTTCTTTCATGATGATCGTCGCAATGTTGCTTTGGATGCGAAAGAAGTCATCTCTAAGTTTATAATCCGCTTCTCCATGAGATTCTAGCCACTTGTGGATATGATCATCATTTCTGCTTCTCATGCGAAGCTTTTGGTGATCCGTGTTGAACTGAATCATGAGATGGAGGATGTAGAATCCATCCTTATTGCTTGGTTCTGGGACATGGATGCAGGAGAAGTTAGTTTTATGCGCGAAACCCATCATCTTGTTCCTTTGTTTCCTGATCTGCATGTGGCCACCTCTAAAGTTGAAGCCTTAGAGAGCATCATCTAGAATATTCATTATGTGGGTGTAGTCTTTTTTCTCGTAGTCTCTGGAAGGGTCAAAATACACAGCGTGGGAGACTTGCGGATAAAGAACGATAAGGACGGCGCGCCCGTTGCTGCGGGGAAAAGACACCTCAAATTATTCCCCATAGAGAGAGAAGGAATGATTGAAATGTATGAAAGGGTTGTTCGAAACTGACTTACTTTGGATGATAAGGCACGAGGACAATTTCCCGGTCCTTATTCTGTACCATGAAGTTTTGGAGATACTCCCTAGCAGTTTCACGCTCAAAGTCGCCGGGACTCAAGAAAGACTCGTGCATGTAGTACGGATCCGCCACGCAGATTTGCGAGACTTCTTCACTGTTCATGACGGAGCTCATATGTAGCGCAAAAAGGCGGACGATTGTAAAATCGAGCCGCCTTGTCAGAAACATCTCAAAGATATGGTCAAACCGCAGGAAGAACACCTCCGCGGGCAGTGTCTCGACGTAGCACTTCCCCTCAGGCACACGAGCCGCGTATGTCGGATATCCTGGATCCTTTGAGGCTAGTAGGCTTTTCTCAGTCGACAGCACATGGTCGTGCAGTCTCCTGAGATCCCCTGATAGTGCCTCCAGCGGTTTCGGCGGTAGCATCGGCTCGCCCGTGAGATGGAACATGGCCGCACCTTTCACGGGTACACGCTCTTCAGAATGCATCGTCTGGCTGCTATGTTCTCTGGCTTGTTTGGAGGCAGCTATCTTCCCCGATCTCTTTCTCTCCTTTTTCTTGGGCACACCTTCTAGACCCTTCCTTAACCCCTGCCCCAGTGTTCCCGGGCTAAGTACTGTACGACCCCCGCGCCGGGATAGTTGAGCCTGTGTTGAGGCGGCATCTTCAAGCGTGTCCTGTGAGGATTTCATGAAGAGAGACTTTTTGCAATCCCTGCTACGACCTTCCTGCCCGGGCATATCATCCATATCCTCATTAGCAAGCTGATAGCCCGATTCGTCATATGGTTGACTCATCAATTCTATGTCACAGTCATACGCGTTTGTATTGAGGAAATCCATAGGGTCGACCTCCGTCTCATCATCCATTCTCTGTTCTACAGGACAAATTACATTAGCCGGCACTATTGCACCCCCTTCATCATGTCATCCGCCGCTCTCACCCGACACTACATGAGCTGGTAATTGCGTAGGCGGGGTGGTGGTCTCCGCACATGCTTGTTGATGTGTGGTTATTGGTCTGCTCTCGGCCGGCTCCAGACGAATAAGATTCTTCGGCCATAGCAGCACCCAACCCTTGCAGCTTCCAATCCGCGGCGGGGTCTCGTCGTCCGCTCCCACATGCTGTACTGGAGGAGGAAAATCCTCGTGCCCTGATTTCACACTGGACAAGCTAACCCTGAAGTGCCCAGCAGGGATCGGCTGGTTGTCGAACGTGGGTTGCAAGGGGTCCATTATCATCCCCTTTCCCACGTCCACCTTCTGGCCTTTGATCAAGTAGAGTATGGTGCACGGAGTTTCTTTCGCCTGCAAACACATATGTCTGTGGCGTAAAACATCCAAAAGGCAACAAAAATGGAATATTATATATATATGGTGGTGCGACATGTAATTACCGTGATGGCGTCGAGCTCGGCCAAAGACGAAGGCCCACCGAGCGCGCCAGAGACTGAGGACGGGCTGCTATGAGCGGAGCGGCTGCAAGAGGAGGCCCGGTTGCGTGGGCAAGTGATGGTGTGATGATGTTGTTGTTCATGGAGTTGCTCCCGACGAAACTGGGCAACGGGAAATCATGTACCGTCTTGTCTGGATTTTCCTTCGTCCAGTTGATGATAACTGGAACCAAGTTAGTAGCGAAATCATTTCTGCTGGCAGTTACAGCTGCATTGACTGCCTGCTGTAACAACTCACATTTGTCCTCGGCTGCGTTTTTCGCATCCTCAGTTGCTTTTTTCTCGACTGCAAGCTTCACCTTTGCGTCGATGTCCACCTGACTAAACTTATTTTTCTGCTTCTTGGCCTCCGGGCCCTCGTTGTAAAACACCTTCCACGTGGCGCCGTCTCCAGCGTCGTGCACACGACCATATTGCGGCTCCTGGCCCAAAGGGAGTCTCTTAAGTTCGTTCAAGGCCTGGTTGAGAGGGGTGTCCCACTTGGGCCTCATCAGAGAAGTAGGGCTTTTGGCTGCAAGCTGGTGTTGCTTCTCCAGTAGTCTAATCAATTTCCTCGTGATCTGGTCTGTGTAAAAAACCTTTTTCTCCTTGTCCCACTTGTAGCGGGCCCTGATGAAGTCACGCTCCAAGGGGTTGGTGAACTTTGCGAAGGGGTCTGGGAGACCCACGGCTTCACGTTCCGCGTCCTCCTTATCCCATATGGGCCTTTTACCGAGGTAGCCACGGCTTTCGAGGCGATGCTTCCCCGTGTTCCTTTGCTGAAGGCTCTTGAATTTTGCACCCTTAGCCTTGGCGTCCTCGGTAGCGCAAGTGTCCTTGAACTTTTCGAACTCCTCTTCCGTAAGTGTCGGATTTTCCTCCAGAATCTTGGACAGGGGTTCCTCAGCCTCAATAGCTCGTTTCACCTTCCCTTTCCAGGAGGCCAAATCATTGCTGAACATGCCCATGGCGTGATTGTTAATATTTTCATCTTCGGATCATCCCACGGTTGTTCTATGTTATCATCCCGGTCGGGGAACTTGAATCTCTTGTGCAACTTCGTTAGGAGCAACTGCGTCAAATGTTCTTTACTCCTTAAGTCATCGTCGTTGATGCTCGCGCATTCCCGTAGGATGCATCCTACTTGGTTCCCATAGCACTTGCGAGGTTCTTCCAACTCTATCGGCTCAAACTTTCCAGGTGCCATCTTTGTGATCACAAGTCGTCCAATCCCTAGTTTCTTAGGTTTTCATCTCCTCTGCTTCTTATGCTTCCTCTTTTCGGTACCGGCATCGGCGCCGGTACCTTCCCCGCCGGTATCTTCCCCGCCGGTACCTTCCCCACCGGTCTCGGCGCCGCCATCGGTGCCGGCGCCGTCGGTGTCGTTGTCGGCGTCAGTACCATCATTGAGGCGGACCTGCAAACCTTGCTTAGCAGTCAAAAAGTCGAGATAGTCTTGTTCACCCTCATAATCCATCTCGTCTGCATCTTGGTCAGAAGGCCCAGTTTCTTCGTTGTTCGACGTGTTTCCTATGATTAAGTGTCCTCATTTATTTCTAAAAGTATGAATAAATGAGAAATGGCATAAAAAAGAAATCTATGTGCCAGCACTCGATATGCCAACTATGTAGCACAAATCATGCCTTTATTCACGGGAAATTTCGGCATGACCTTTGCTAAAAAATGGACATATCGAGCGCCTGAAATTCACCGGAACGGAAATGAATCAACATTCCGGCGTAACATAGGCCACTTGGATCATTTACCAAAACATGACATATCCACATATCACATGTCCAGATCATTTGACCGATGCCTCAGCGCTGACATTTTCATTTTTGAGTCAGCTTCTTTCCCTTCTTGTTCGTCGAAGAATAATTGAGCCCCTCATTGTGACTTTGCTTTTTCCATGGAGTATGATTTTTCTTTGGTAATGTAGTATTGAATCTTCTTTTGACGTATACTTCATCATCATCGCCATCTTCCCTCATTGGGTTGCCGTACTGATCATAGCATTACAAGAAATCTGTTAATACGTAACGGACTTGACCCGTCACAGATCAGTGAAAAACTGTCATGTGTGCCGGTCCACGACGGATTTGAAATCAATCATGTATATCGCGTCATAATTTGAGGTCGCTCCTTACATGACGGTACTTGTCCGTCATGGATCTGCCCCAGGCCCGCCAAGGCCCAATCCATTGTGACGGAACAAACTGTCATCGACTAACGCCACGTAGGATTTTTGATAGACCAATTCAAATCACGTGGCTGCCTACGTGGATACTATTTTCCGTCACAAATTTCATCATAGTTGAGCACATTAACCCATTTCTTTTGGCCTAATTTTTACGTGATAGGTTTTGAGCAGAATGGTTTACACAAATCCCAATGCCAATTTTGGCCCAAGTATTTGCAAAATGTATAACATTAGACAGTTCGACCAATATGCACATATGTATGTATTTACAACGTAGCAGTTTACAAAATTCTTTACAAAATGATAACTTACAATATAGATTGAAAAAATATATCACACATCACGGTTAGGAATTAGTACAATTCATGTTACATCAACTTAACATACAAACTATCAAGGTTGTTATTTCGATTCTTGCTATCGGCCCTCCTGATGGCAACCATCATGTCATGGCTGATTGATGGGCAGCATCAAGTAGCCAGCTTCCCAATCTTACCTACAAATTTACAAGATCCTTAGATTTTTTTAGGGATATGAATAAACAGTAGAAATAATATAATAGCAACAAATATAAAAATGAATGACATGTGCAAAATTCTTAAAATCTTATATCTTATAGTGCCTACAGATGAGAATAACATTGTATCCCCTATAAAACAAAAGTAAACATGAGGTTTCTGAAAATTAATCCAAAGTGTGTCAACTGTAAGTCAAATGGCAAAGTAACAAACCACACAACTAATTACTATAGCAGCAGTAGTTGAGGTCATATAAACCTGTCAGGTTTATAAGATTACCAAATGTTGGGCACCATATGCAATTAAGAGGAAAAATCTCCATGCACTACACGTACTAACTCTGCACCAGTTTCTATTATAAATAAATATAATAGAGTAAATGGCAGGAAAAAGTTTAACTTTACAACTTGTCAAGATGGAGGCATTTAGTATGTAACATCCTGAACATGGTGACATGTACTGAGAACAAGAAATTCATCATTGTGATATATATTAAATTGAGCAAAGATCTGGAGCTATTTGTACGCATAAATTATATAAGCTGATAAAGTAAAAGGACACCAACTACTTCAAGTTACGCATATAAAAAATAATATCAACGATTGTATAAGCAGCTTGGCATAACCCAGGAACAATCAAGAGTGACATGTACTAGATTTCGATGTCAACAGTAACCAGAAATCAGGGGGCTGTTTGGTTTGTGCCCCAACTTACCCTGCCAAACAATTGGCACAACCAAAGCAAGGGCATGACCAAAATTTTGGTGTGGTAATGTTGTTTGGATTGTAGCCGTAGCATCACCAAATTTTTTGGCAAGATGGTTGGGTCTCTGTTTGGTTTCTTGCCAATTAACATACCACATATCTGTATCTGAGGTCTTTTGTCTTTTTCTTTAGAAAATGAGCATTTGAGGTCTAGCTTGAAATGTTTATATAAGGAGCCAATAAATCATGATGACCAAATAGAAAAAGGGCATAAAAGGGTTCAATGAAGTAGCACGCACACATGTTTGCCGAGTGAAACACACACATACTAGCCGACTGGATTGATACGATCCATGGAGGCGTTCACATACGGGCTAGCTAATAAATTTTCTAGCTCATGTAACAGCCAAGCATAATGCGCGGGGATGCTAGCAGGTCGGCAGCCACTATTTTGGGTTATGAATTCGTCGCCCTCGGCTCGCCCGCATATTGGCAAGAATTGCATGGGGCAAACGCCGGCTGGGTTGGGCAAGCCAAATATTTGATGTCCAGCCAAACAGCAGCCAAAACTCATGGGGACACCAATATTTTGGTAAGGCTAGCTTGGCTCCAGACCAAACACACCCCAGAATACATAGTCGTCAGCTATTTTGGCTGCACCTTTTTCTTCAAGTAGTGTTTTTCTTACAAAGGGACATGCCTTTCAGAACAAAAGATACAAAAATACAACACGTATATTTGCAGATAATAAATGTGATCAACCAAGCATTCCATGTGTAACATCCTCGATGCGACTATATCTCCCACGTGTCGAGGCACGACTTAGAGGCATAATCGCATTGAAGGCATATGTCGCAAGTTAGGCAATCTTCACAAACATCCCATGTAATATAATTAATAAAAGGGGAAATAACATAGTTGGCTTACACTCGCCACGTCAATCAAGGTACATAAATAACATTACATCATCCAAACACTCATGGCCCGACTACGGCGCCAAAATAAAAGACAACCCAACTGCGACACGGTCCCGATCACCCCAAACTGGGCACCACTACTGATCATCAGGAAAGGAAACATAGTATCATTGAGAGTCCTCGTCGAACTCCCACTTGAGTTCGAGCGCGTCCCCTGGAGCGGAATCATCAGGCCCTGCATCTGGTGTAATAGTAATCTGTGAGCCATAGGGGACTCAGCAATCTCGCACCCTCGCGATCAAGACTATTTAAGCTTAATAGGTGTGGCAAGGTAAATATAAGTGGAGCTGCAGGAAGCGACTAGCATATATGGTGACTAACCTATTCGCAAAAGAGAGCGAGAAGAGGAGGCAAAGCGCGAGTGAGAAACTAGAGAACAACCTGCGCAAGCATTACTCCAACACCGTGTCCACTTCCCGGACTCCACCGAAAAGAGGCCATCACGGTAACACACTTAGTTGATTCAATTTAATTAAATTAAGGTTCAAGTTATCTACACCCGGACATTAACAAATTCCCATCTGCCCATAACCGCGGGCACGGCTTTCGAAAGTTCAAATCCCTGCAGGGGAGTCCCAACTTAGCCCATGACAAGCTCTCACGGTCAACGAAGGAATAGACCTCCTCCCGAGACGTTCCGATCAGACTCGGTACCTCGGTTCTTCAAGACACTTCGACAGGTTAAAACTAATCCAGTAACACCGCCCGAATGTGCTGACAAATCCCGATAGGAGCTGCACATATCTCGTTCTCAGGGCACACCGGATGAGCAAGACGTCGGGTAGGCCAGCCCAGAGTTGCCCCTGGTAGCCCCGGACATCGCTCGGTTGGACCAACACTCAGAGGAGCACTGGCGCGGGGGGGCTAAAATAAGATGACCCTCGGGCTCCGAAAACCCAAGGGAAAAAGAGGCTAGGTGGCAAATGGTAAAACCAAGGTTGGGCATTGCTGGAAAAGCTTTAATCAAGGCAAACTATAAAGGGGTTCCCATTATAACCCAACCGCGTAAGGAACGCAAAATCCGGGAACATAAAACCGATATGACGGAAACTAGGGCGGCAAGAGTGGAACAAAACACTAGGTGAGAGCCCGAGCCTTCCACCCTTTACCAAGTATATAGATGCATTAAGATAACATGGCAATATAATGATATCCCAACAAGTAAATAAATGTTCCAACAAGGAACGGTCTCCAATCTTCACCTGCAACTAGCAACGTTATAAGAGGGGCTGAGCAAAGCGGTAACATAGCCAAACAATGGTTTGTTAGGACATGGTGGATTAGAGGTTTGACATGGCAATTTGGGAGGCTTGAAAGCAAATGGTAGGCATCGTAGCATTGGAATTGCAAAAGAGCGAGCATCTAGCAAAGAAAAGATAGTAGTGATTTCGAGGGTATGATCATCTTGCCTGCAAAGTTGTTAGAGTTGACTGGATCCTCGAAAGCAAACTCAACGGGCTCCTCGTTAGCGAACTCGTCTCCCGGCTCTACCCAAACAAGCAAACGGAACACAATCAACCACGTGCAAAGCTCAAACAATATGATGCAAGGATGGTATGCTATGCCGGATGCGATGCGGGATGCATATGCAAGATTTGGCAAGTGATGCATGAACCTTGCCCCAACTTGGAATACCAAGTGTTCCATTGGAAAGATGAGATGAAATCGCTTGAAAACGATATAAAGATCACCGGAATCGGAGTTACGGTTTGGAAATGGCAAGCGATTCAAATATGACCACGATCTGCGATTTACAGCAAGTAGCCATCTAAATGCAATGAGATGAACATGCTACAGCACTCAAACATGACAACAAAATACATGGCAGGGATGCATTCAAGATGCTTAACAAAAGTCTAGCACTGAGCTACGGCCAATTCATCCATTAACAGGTACAAACAAGCATGGCAAAAATGCATATGGTAAACAGATTTCAGACTTAGTAAAATTAACACTTGTCTGGAATTTCAGATCAGGTAGCACTCTTCGGAGCAACAAAACTACATGCTACAGGACCTGAACATGGCAAAGTAAAACATGGCGTGGAGATACTCAAAAAGCTTAACAAAAGTCCCTTAGTGACCTTGAGCCAAAAGGGATCAGAAAACACTATTGCAAGCATGTGAACATAGCAAAAGCATAATCAATTTTCAGACTTAGTGAAAACTGGCACATGCTGAAACAGATATCAAGTAGGCATGTTTACGAACTCGATGCACTCACTACGGAGAAATTCATGAAAAAATAAGCAAACATCCATCAAGAATACACAAAATGCAAGCTAGACATGGCAAGAACAATAACATAGCATGCACGGATCAACTACAACATCATCGGCAAAATCGCTAACAAGTAGACAATCTGCCCATATTTACGAACTAGCAAAAGTAGAGCTCGATTGACTCAAGCTAGGGTGCTCCATAATTGCAAACAAAGACATGGATGGATAGAGCACTACAAGATTAGCAAAACATCATTACTGATCATCCTCAAAAGAGGCACGGATCACTAGGAAACAACATGAACATATGGCAACATGAGATAAACAGGTCAAGGACTTAGTGGAAATGCTAAGACCCTGAAATCAGCATTACCAAGTGCCTCACTTTGCAAGCTTGTGCTAGTCACCACACACATCACAAAAATACATGGGTTGCACCTCTGGAAAGATGGAAAAACCCTTAACAAAACATATGTAGAGCTCATGGGCATATCATGCACACAATAATCATGGCAAAAATGACAAATATCTAAATGGAGTAGCAGATCTGACAATTATCTCAAGTAGCACTCTTCTAACAGCATTTCAGGCATCAATATGAACTCAAATGAAAATGATGCAATGGAATGAAATGATGTACTCTCTGAGACAAACATTTTGATATGCTATATGCCCAAATCGAAGCTACGGATGCAAAGTTATAGCATGATGAAGATGGGCACATGAACTAGGGTTTCGGGAGAAAGTCAACCGGACGAGATCCAGATCTGCACGCTTCCCGAGGCGTTCGCCGGAGAACACTGTAGATGACAACGAACTCGCCGGAGAGGAGGGGCCGGCCGGAGTCGAGGTGGTCCGGCGAGGGAGTTGCCGGAGACGAGGGGAGGCCGGACGGTGGGGCGGCATCCCCTGCGGCGGTTCCAGCCGCGGTGGCGGCGAGGCGACGATGGCGGAGACGGCCGGTGAGCGACGCCAGCGGCGGCGGGGTCGGCGCCGGCGTGGAGCTAGCTGGACGGAGGCGGGGCGGCGCCGGCGAGAGGAGACGGGCGGCGCAACGAGGGCGGCGCCCCTCGGGTGGTTGGCGGCGGCGACCGTGCCTCGGGGGCCTGCCCTGGGCTCGGCGGGCCACGGCACGGGAGGTGGCCGGTGTGCCACGTGGCGCTCGTTCACTGGCTCGGGGCGGTGGCGCGGCGTGTCCGGCGAGAAACGGACATGTCCGGTGCGCAGATCTGGGATTCTAGGGTTTCGAAGAGGAGAGATCCGGATTTGGAATGGGGTAGGTATATATAGGCATAGAGGGAGCTAGGAGAGTCCAAATGAGGTGCGGTTTTCGGCCACGCGATCGTGATCGAACGCTCCAGATGATGGAAAAGACTTAGGTGGATTTTGGGCCAAAATGGAGGGGTTTTGGGCTGCAACACACACGAGGCCTTTTCGGTCCCTCGGTTAACCGTTGGAGTATCAAACGAAGTCCAAATGATACGAAACTTGACAGGCGGTCTACCGGTAGTAAACCAAGGCCGCTTGGCAAGTCTCGGTCCAATCTGGAAATGGTTAATCCCCACATACGAAAGAAAGGTAGAAATGACCACCGGAGGAGAACGAAGTGCCGGAATGCAAAACGGACAACGGGGAAAATGCTCGGATGCATGAGATGAACACGTATGCAAATGCAATGCACATGATTACATGATATGAGATGCATGACAATGATAACAACACACGGAGACAAAAACCCGAACCCAAGAAAATAAAATAACTTAACACCGGAAACGGCAAGAGTTGGAATACATATTGGGAAAGTCATATCCGGGGTGTTACACCATGGCAACAAGCACCGCCATCATCTTGGTACAATAGCATCAAAATTCTAGTGGCATAAATTTATCAACTTGATTGTGTTGAAGTCGATATGATGGCAATTTTCACCACATAACACCTAGAAAGTCTACACATAATATTTAACAGAGAAGCAGTGTATTAGCTAACAAAGAATCTACTCTTGGTCAATGGATTCAGTCGGATTAATGAACCAGTTTCCCTCCATAAACAAGAAAATTCAAAGGAAACCAACAGAAGCATCTCATGGGCATTTACTCCATGGTCAATGGATCTCACAAATTCTACACTACTAGTGCTCGCACAGTAGAAGAAATAGAAAATAGACAGCAGTGCTAGTCTCTATCGTTGGCTGTAACGTGCAAGTATCAGGAAAGCAAGTGGCCACGTTGTCTGCATCAGGTTCAGTCCAAGAAAATTTGAGAGCCCCCGGAGTACTATGCTAGAGCAGAGCCGCCGTCACTTGGAACGAAAAGACAAATAGAGTGAAAGGGTAGACCTTATTCTATGGGAAATCATGGTGGACAGGGCGGACAACCTCACCGTCGAGCTCGCCCAGCTTGTCAGGCTCGAGCGTGGGGTCTCGGTTGTCGCCGTCCATGGAACTGGAGAGGCGGAGAGCTCCTGTTGATCTGAATCGAAGAAAAAATTGATTGGGGTTGGGAGAGAGAAGGAAAGAATGAAGGAGACTAGGAGGAAGTAGGGAGGGACCTTGTGTGGGGAATTGTCGTCGCCGGTGAGGTCGAGCTTGGGCCTCCTGCAGGTCACCATCGTCGTCCTCTGCTCGTCCAACACTTGCTGCTCCAAATCTCTGGATGGCGAGGCAGCTGCATGGCCCAGGAGACGGAGGAGGGAGCCCCCTTGTCAGATCCATGGCCCTGGTCATTTGTTGTGAGCAGCAGAGGCGCGCCGCAGTGGCTAGGGTTGGCCGCCGCTTCCATGGGGCCGGTGCAACCACCGTCGCCATGGATCTCGGGCCACCATCATCGGTTGGAGGTGGGTAGGTCAAGTCGGGGGATAGGGATGAGGAGACGAGAGGCGTGGCGGCAGAGGACGGGGAGAAGGAGAGGCAACGTGTGGCGGCGGCGGATGGAGGAAGAGTTTGGGGACGGGGAAGTGTGTTAGGGTTAGGTTTTATACGGGGAAAGTTTAGGGCTTTAGGTGGGCTTTTTGCGGGCTTGCGGAGCTGTAATGGGCCTTTCATGACGGTTTTCAAAACTGTCAGCACAAATCCGTCATGCATTAGCAGGTTTCTTGTAGTGTAGTCTTCCTCGTTGGCGACTCCATCCATTCCAATGATGTTTCTTTTGCCTTTCCTCACGACAACACGACTGGGATTGCATGGGTCGGTTATGAAGAAGCATTGTGTCACGTGCTTAGCGTGTACCCATGGCTCGTTTTTTTGCGATAGCGTTCACGGTAGTGCTCTTGGCGTCGGGTATAGTCATGGTAGTGAAAATCCGGCTTTCTCTTTCGACATTCTTAGCCCATCTGACACGGAACATCGTCGTGTTGTGCCGTCCAGAGTAGTCAAGCTCCCAGATCTCCTCGACCCTTCCATAAAATCGTTCAGTTGCGCCGTTGTCGCTGCCGGTCATGCATTCCATCGTCACCCTTGAGTTCTGATCATCACTGTCCATATATTTGGCCTCCGTGTAGAACATGTATCCGTTGATATCATATGCCTGATAGGTTACGAGGTTGGGCGAGGGGCCATGTGCTAAGGTGTATATGAGCAATCCGTCCTTAGAGCCCTTCTCCGGGGGATTAGCAATAATATGCTCTCTGAACCAATGCAGGAAAGTGGAGTTGTGCTCTCTAGTAACTTCGGCGTCCGTCCTGCATACCCCCCGGTCACGATACTTCTTTGCGATAATTTCTTTGTGCAGTGCCACGAAAGGATCTACCTCGTCTAGGTGTTGTAGCACTACCAAGTTTGCTCTGTCAAAGTCGCTGCGTCAATCTGAGTATGCCATGTGCAGTTCCCTGCGACCGTTGCAGTGACCTTCTCCTTCGAGCCTCCCATCGTGCTTGTTAACGGGCAAACCAACACTAACACCAGGCGGCTGGTCTGCGCCATATAGAAAATTCTCACAGAAAGAGATGCACTCTTGTGTCAAATAGCCCTGGACGATGCTTCCATCCGGACGGAACATGTTACGAACGAATCCTTTGATGATCCCATTCATCCTCTCAAATGGCATCATGTTGTGCAGGAATGACAGCCCCAGGTCTATTATGTCATCCACAATTTGGACACACAGATGCACCATCACGTCAAAGAACGCGGGCGGGAAGTACATCTCAAGGTCATTTAGTATCACAATGATCTCTTCCTGTAGCCTTCGGAGCTGCTTCACACTGATCGACTTTCGAGAGATGACGTCGAAAAAGTTGCAGAGACCAATAAGCGTGTCACGGACGTGCTTGTCCATTATCCCTCTAAGGGCAAGAGGTAGTATCTGCGTCATCATCACATGACAGTCATGAGACTTCATCCCGCTGAACCTTTTCTTGTCCGTGTCTAGATATCTACTTATCTTGCCACAGTAACCGGAACTAACTTTGACTCCGGTAAGGCACTTAAAGAATTGATTGATCTCAACCTGACTTAAGGTGAAGCAAGAAGGGGGCAATAATCCTCATTCTTTATTTTCTTGCCCTTCTTCTCCCGTGCCTCTGTCTCCGTCTCTGTCTCGTCTGACATTTTATGGGGCGGCATGTGCAGATCTTCCCTGATTTTCAAATCTTGCAAGTCTTTTCTTGCCTTCGGCCCATCCTTGGTCTTATCCGGCATGTTCATCAGTGTTGCGAGCAAGCTCTCAAGGACATTCTTAAAGATATGCATTCGATCAAGGCAATGAGGTGTATCGAGTTTGTGCTAGTACTCCAAGTCCCAGAACACAGACCTCGTCTCCACGGCCCGACCGATCCAGCACCGAAACTACGGCACCTCCGAATTCTAGCACACGTTCAGCTCAATGACGATCCCCGGACTCCGATCCAGCAAAGTGTCGGGGAAGAGTTCCGTCAGCACGACGGCGTGGTGACGATCTTGATGTACTACTGTCGCAGGGCTTCGCCTAAGCACCGCTACAATATTATCGAGGTGGAATATGGTGGAAGGGGGCACCGCACACGGCTAAGGAACGATCGTGAAGATCAACTTGTGTGTTTAGGGGTGCCCCCTGCCCCCGTATATAAAGGAGCAAGGGGAGGAGGCCGGCCGGCCCTATAGGCGCGCCAAGGAGGAGTCCTCCTCCTAGTAGGAGTAGGACTCCTACTAGGAGGGGGAAAGAAGTGGGGAGGGAGAGGGAAAGGGGGGCGCCGCCCCCCCTCTCCTAGTCCAATTCGGACCAGGGGGGAGGAGGCGCGCGGCCCACCTCTGGCAGCCCCCCCTCTCTCTCTCCACTAAGGCCCATATGGCCCATTACTTCTCCCGGGGGGGGGGGTTCCGGTAACCCTCCGGCTCTCCGGTTTTCTCCGAAATCACCCGGAACACTTCCGGTGTCCGAATATAGTCGTCCAATATGTCAATCTTCATGTCTCGACCATTTCGAGACTCCTCGTCATGTCCGTGATCACATCCGGGACTCCGAACTAACTTCGGTACATCAAAACTCATAAACTCATAATATAACTGTCATCGAAACCTTAAGCGTGCGGACCCTACGGGTTCGAGAACAATGTAGACATGACCGAGACACGTCTCCAGTCAATAACCAATAGCGGAACCTGGATGCTCATATTGGCTCCTACATATTCTACGAAGATCTTTATCGGTCAGACCACATAACAACATACGTTGTTCCCTTTGTCATCGGTATGTTACTTGCCCGAGATTCGATCGTCGGTATCCTATACCTAGTTCAATCTCGTTACCGGCAAGTCTCTTTACTCGTTCTGTAATGCATCATCCCGCAACTAACTCATTAGTTGCAATGCTTGCAAGGCTTAAGTGATGTGCATTACCGAGAGGGCCCAGAGATACCTCTCCGACAATCGGAGTGACAAATCCTAATCTTGAAATACGCCAACCCAACATGTACCTTTGGAGACACCTGCAGAGCTCCTTTATAATCACCCAGTTACATTGTGACGTTTGGTAGCACACAAAGTGTTCCTCTGGCAAACGGGAGTTGCATAATCTCATAGTCATATGAACATGTATAAGTCATGAAGAAAGCAATAGCAACATACTAAACGATCGGGTGCTAAGCTAATGGAATGGGTCATGTCAATCAGATCATTCAACTAATGATGTGATCCCGTTAATCAAATAACAACTCTTTGTCCATGGTTAGGAAACATAACCATCTTTGATCAACGAGCTAGTCAAGTAGAGGCATACTAGTGACACTCTGTTTGTCTATGTATTCACACATGTATTATGTTTCCGGTTAATACAATTCTAGCATGAATAATAAACTTTTTTCATGATATAAGGAAATAAATAATAACTTTATTATTGCCTCTAGGGGATATTTCCTTCAGACGTTAGCTGCTGAGACGTCGTATCATCCATGCACCGCGTGCATCCGCAATATCCATGGCACACCTGGCCTGCCACATATCCGTAACCGAGATAGTCGTGCACTGTCGTGATCAGCGCGGCTCTCATGTTGGAATACTCGCCTTTGCTGGTGTCCCATGTCTTGGCCGGTGTTTTCCATAACGTGTCTAACTCCTCCTGAAGTAGCCCCAGATACAAATTAATATTATTTCCTGGTTGTTTCGGCCCTTGAATAAGCATGCTCATGTGAATGTACTTCGATTTCATGCACAACCAGGAGGGAGGTTGTACATCCATACAAACACGGGCCATGTGCTATGGTTGGTGCTCTGGTTGCCAAATGGATTCATGCCATCGGTACACGCGCCGAGCACGATGTTCCTTGCATCCCATTCAAAATACCGATAGAAGCTGTTCAACGCTCTCCACTGGCTTCCATCCTTGACGTGTCTCAGCTTCGGTTCATCTCCATCGTCGGGCTTCTTCCTCTCCGCGTGCCAGCGCATTAGCTTTGCTTCCTTGGGGTCTACAAAATACCTCTGGAGACGAGGAGTGATCGGTAAGTACCATACCACTTTCTGGGGACATTTCTTCCCAGCCTTCTTGTATCGAGAAGCATTGCACACCGGACAACTTGTTTTTTCCGCGTGCTCCTTCCGATAAATTATGAAATCGTTGATGCATGCATGGTATCTAACGTGTGGCAAATCAAGAGGGCACACGATCTTCTTGGCCTCATCAACACTACTAGGACATAGATTACCCTCGGGAAGAACATCCTTTAGGTACTTGAGATGCTCATCGAGGCTAGTGTCGGTCCATTTGTTTTTAGCCTTCGTCTTCAGGAGTTGGAGCATGAAACTCAAGCGGGTCACCTCAGGATTGCAACCATCATACAATGGAGTGTTCGAGTCTACCACCAGTTGCTCCAGCTTAGCCTCCTCTCTATAAGCAGCTCTCTCAGTACTCGTCTCCTTGCGAAGCAATGCTTGAACATGAGGGTCCCGCACGATTGAACTTAGTACCGACGAACTCTGCTGCATGGAGTCCATGTCGTTCTCTCCGCCGCCATGTCCGGCCCCTTCTCCGCCGCCATGTCCGGCCTCTTCCCCGCCGCCATTATCGATCATCTCTTCGTCTTGCCCCGTGTCATCATTGCCTGCCCTGTCGGCATCCTCAACATCGCCATCCTCATCTTCAATTATCCACCAAGTATAGCCATCCATGAAACCAGTCATGAGCAGGTGCGCTTCAACACGACCATCGTCATGGGGGTCAAGCCAAACTATTCCTTTGCATTTTCGACATGGACATAAAACCTCTGTCAGGTTATTTTCCTTCATGTCCTGCACCGCCGACCACAACCACCTGTCCACCATCGTTCCACTGACCATCGTCAACTCTACACGGTAATAATAAACAAATTGATTATAAAAATGCATGCATTCATCAAAGTCATACAAAAATTCTGCATGACCTTCCTTGAAAATAGGACATATATAGATCTAGAGTTTGCCCGGAATTCGCCGAAACGAAAATAAATCAACATTTCGGCAAAACATAGGCAACTCAAAAGCACAATTTGGCGTCAACTCATGCCACACACACAATTTCCATAAACATATCACACACACATAAACATATTTCCATTTTGCAAAAGCATGAAATATTAATCACACCTCTATCTCGAGATCGAGCACACGGTGGAGATGATGATGTAGGGAGGTCAAAAGTGCACAAAGCTCTTCTTGACAAAGAAAGATCTAGTTAGGGGGCAAATAGGTCACTTAACTAAATGCTACATCTACCTAGCTAGCTAATTTGGGAGGAGACAACTTCAAATAGTGGAGGGGGGAGGAAAAAGAGAAAGGAGATGAATTAATGGAGGTGGTGTACTTATAGCTAGGAGTAATGAAGAGAGAGAAAGGTAGGTAGAAGAGGGAGAGAATGGGGGAAGAAGTATTGAGGAAGAAGAAGAGTGAGAGAGGGAGGATGTGGGAGGTAGGGGAAAGGGAGGAGAGGAGATGGGGAGGGGGAGGTGGAAAAAGGTGGTGGGTGCTGCGTCTTAGCAGTAGCGCGGGAGAAAAAGCGCGCTGCTGCTAAGAGCGTAGCAGCAGCGCGCTTTCCTGTCACGCACTACTGCTAAACGGGCCAACCCTGTGCACAATTTCAAAATTAGCAGCAGCGAGGTGACAAAAAAGCGCGCTACTACTATGGCATTAGCAGCAGCACGCTTCCTGACGTCGCGCTACTGGTAAACTTATGTCGTTGTGTACTGTCGGTGGATTTTTGTAGCAGCGCGGTTTAAGAGTCACGCGCTACTGCTAAGTTTGCACCAGTAGCGAGCTTTCCGTAGCCGCGCTGCTACTACTTAGCAGCAGCGCCTCTTTTTGTGCCGCGCTGCTGCTAAGATTCTGTGTATAAGGTTTTCCCTAGTAGTGGTAGCTGCGGCAGATCACCTCCCAACGTTTTTTGTACAACAAGTAGAGTTTATTCCTCGACGATGGTCATATATCGTTTACAATAAGATGAAAAATAAAGTCAGGGATTGAAGATTCTCGTAAACTAGAAGATCTAGTGCTAAAGGATTTTTTGCCATACCATTCACACTTCATTTGCTTTATGGTAGCAATGCACAAAAGGGACTTTTGCAAAGTTCATAACAAAGTGCTTAATCTTCATGATGGTCGCCACATCCAGGCCAACATCTGCATCATGTCGTTGCACAAAATCCATGGCAAAGGTAGGTGCCCCTCCACAACGGATGCAAAATAGATGTTTGTTTGGAGTTAGCTATTTTCTTTTATTTGAAAACCCCATCATATATTAATTAACTTAAAACATTCATGCAATCACTCATTACGAAATTTGCCACGCAGTGGGTAACAGTATAAAAAAGTATACCATCAGACCTATTATCAAAACTGAACGTTGCAATCTCGTGAGCCACCATATTAGCCCTCCTGCTAATCTTGAAGATCTTTATACCCGCCAACAGCTTAGAGGCATTCAACGCCTCTTCCTTTAGGTCCATCAGAGTTGACCTGTCAACACCCTCTCTTTCAAACACAGAAGCCACAAAAGAACAACCAGTTTCCAAAATGATGGGCTTGTCAAGAGTGATACCAATATACAGACCGGAGTTAGCTTTTTTTCATCCAAAGCTGCTCCAAAAAGTTTAAACAAACGGAGCCTAACACACCTGGTGGACAATCACAGTCGAGCCATGTTATGTGGACTTTATTAATTCAAAGTCGGTCGATGCTTGCATCTACGTTCTAAAAGAAAATCACACTCGGGTCATTGGGACATTTTTTCATAAGGCCAAAATCTACGATGTTATGTGGGCTTTATTAATTTGAAGACATACACTCATATGGCCACTATGGCAACCGCCATCCGAACACAATTGCTTTTACCTGATGGATGTGGAGAAATGTTCCAACAACCACCAAGAAGATGTGGCATGTTTGAGGGAATACGGGAAAAAACAGAAAGCACATGGTACCAATCCCCAAATGTATCTAGTAGCAATGCTCCAACAAAAAAGATGGTCAAGAGACTCATTATGTATACAAAGTAGGCACTTTTTCTCCCCCACACATCCCCTTTGAAGGAGCACATCTCAGGTCAAAATATTCCCAATGAGTGCTAGCTAGGAGAAGGTTTTAATAAAGGGTAAATTGAGCTTCCATAGGTGCCTTTTTGGAGACACGGGATGTACACCACACAATTGCAAGTAAAATATTTCACAGAAAAAAGTCCCTTTCCTCCGTGGAATCCACACACACCACCAATTCTAGGGAAAACAACAAGAATATGATCCTCAACGCGGAGCCAATTATTCAACCTTTGATATATAGCTAGCACACTAGTGATGGACATGGCTCGATCGGATGGTCACGCGCGCTAGCACAGATTGTTCCTTCCTTCCTGTTCAAAAGAAGTGTTTCGCCGCTTTGTCTATTTTAGTATCCAGGTTCCCCTCCTCCACCTCCACCACTGCATCAACCACGACGCGTTTCTTTCTCCTCCGGCCTTGGACTGGCGCCGGCGCCGGCAGATTCGGGCTCCAGACCGACTGACTCCTCGTGGGTGAGTGGCCACACCCACTCTGGATCGACTAACCGATTCAGAGCGTTGTTTGCTACTGAATCGACTGACTCATCCACAGTGTTGTTTGCTTGTGAATGGACTCAGGAATTAGGAGGTCCAAGATCGCGGGTGAATCCGGAGGGATCGATGAACAAGACGCCGACCATGCGGATCCAGCGCCGTGGGATGTTCTAGTGGCGCCACCGATCGATTGCAATCCGTAGGAGATGGATAGGGTGACCAATTTCTTCGGAGCGCGGCGGGACACGACGACGACAACGACGACGACGAGCCTCTCTGCGACGACGACGAGCCTCTCTGAGTCCTGCGGCAACCTATACAAGTTCCTTTTGCCCAGGTTCTGGCGTCCTGTGAGTCAACCGGATGATTGTGATGGTGCCTTCACTAACGCAACCTCAGAGCGACGTCTTCATGATCCTGAGAGGGCACTGGTCGTGATGTATGGCGATCGACATCTATACTACCTGAATGCTGTTCCATTTTCGATTTCGGATGATGGTCCTTCTCCCCCCGCCAACACAGCCTCAACGCCGATCGATGGTGGTGCTGCACCGGCAGCAGCACTAGCACGCTCTCCGGATCCTCTTGCTCCCAGGGACCTCCTTACCCTGGAGACCATACAGGGACCTCCACACCACCTGGATGGTGATACATATTCGATTTCGGATGATGGTTCCTCTCCCTCCGTAAACACAACCTCGACGCCGATCGATGGTGGTGCAGCACCGGCCCCAACATCAGCACGCTCTCCGGATCCTCATGCTCCTAGTACCCTGGAGACTGTTAGAATAAAACGAGGCATACCGTTGATCATCCGAGGACCAAGCAATCACACCAGCACGACACCGAAATTTGTTAACGAGGTTCACCGATATGGCTATATCCCCGGGGCCTTACTATGGGCGCTCCTCCCATGACACCGCTATAATACCGCACCCAGTCGCCCTGGAGACCGGCACATACCGCCGGCTTCCCCTACGTTCTGGTTCTATTATGTTGGCATATGTTACATCGTGTGTCTAGCCCGCTATATATGAGAGGCCTAGGATACAAGTGTCCTACTAGGACACGACTCCATATCCTATCTAAACACAATACAACTACAAGTCCAACTGTAACCTACCCTGTACACTATATTCGACACAACTCCAACAAACTCCACCTTGGCGAATATTCTCCACCACCTTGAATCCGTCAATGCGTCAAACTTCCATGTACATTGGACTTGAGCTTATTCCGTGAGTATCGCCGCTACTCCAAAGACTACATGTGACTCCACCTGCAACTTGTAGTCCCTTCTTTTCTTGACCACAGTCAACACTCAAGCAAAATTAAGTTCCTTGTTACTCTAGTTTGTGCTCCCAACTTTCAGAGTACCCGTCAACACCATCACACACCAATCACCGACCTGCGTGACCGTGAACAACTCACATATTGGTGTCACATATAAGAGTTACCTGAACTCAACATCGCCGCTTCTTTCTTTCTGCTTGTCTGAAACTTGAAGGAATTTCACCATTGCTTTTAGTCATCCCGAGTCAAACTCGCAGTTATCTCATCACATGTATGACCACTAGAGCCCTGACCCGTCTCCATGCCCCGTGCATACCGCACGCCTCGCCGCTATTACCGCGTTGAGCCTCTGCTGTCCCGGTCGAGTCTCAAGGGTCGCAAACCCACACCACTCAACCCCCACTGCAGAGTACCACCGATCATCACCGACCGATGACGAGTTTCACGCTTCCATCAGACCACTGGGCTACAGTCCGAACTACGTGTCCCTCGCTTTTTCCCGTTGAATAGGCTTCGACTCTCTGTCGACTTACGCCGTAGCCCCTCAATCAGCACAGAGTGAAGTCCTCCAGACTTCAGCTCCACCTTCAACATATGTCTAATGTTCTTGTGTCTCCTGACTTAGTCACTAATCTTGTTTCCGTTCGTCACCTTGCTCGTGAGAATCCTTTAACTGTTGAATTTGACGATATCGGTTTTTCTATGAAGGACGCCCGTACACGGATGGTGCTCCATCGATGTGATAGCCCGGACGAGCTTTATCCAGTGCATCCCTCCGGCGCCACCACCACCAGTCGCCTCGCCGCCTTCGCCGCCAGTGTCGATCTTTGGCATGCCCGTCTTGGTCATACCAACTCCACCGTTATGCGTCAGATCCTTCAAAGTTTTTCCTTCTCATGTAATAAGGTCGATGTCGGTGTCAAAACCGGCGGATCTCGGGTAGGGGGTCCCGAACTGTGCGTCTAGGCCGGATGGTAACAGGAGGCAAGGAACACGATGTTTTACCCAGGTTCGGGCCCTCTTGATGGAGGTAAAACCCTACGTCCAGCTTGATTAATATTGATGATATGGGTAGTACAAGAGTAGATCTACCACGAGATCAAGGAGGCTAAACCCTAGAAGCTAGCCTATGGTATGATTGTTGTATGATGAAGTTGTCCTACGGACTAAAACCCTCCGGTTTATACAGACACCGGAGAGGGTTAGGGTTACACAGAGTCGGTTACAATGTAGGAGATCTTGAATATCCGCATCGCCAAGCTTGCCTTCCACACCAAGGAAAGTCCCATCCAGACACGGGACGAAGTCTTCAATCTTGTATCTTCATAGTCCTGGAATCCGGCTGAAGGTATAGTCCGGCTACCCGAACACCCCCTAATCCAGGACTCCCTCAGTAGCCCCTGAACCAGGCTTCAATGACGACGAGTCCGGCGCGCAGATTGTCTTCGGCATTGCAAGGCGGGTTCCTCCTCCAAATTATTCATAGAAGTTTGTAAACACTAAGAGTAGTGTCCGGCTCTGCAAAATAAGTTTCCACGTATTGCCATAGAGAGAATAATATTAACACAAATCTAATCTGCTGACGTATTCCGCAGCGTGACATCACACTACGGCCAAGCCTTTATTCGAATCGTTTTCACTTTTCCACCTCAGCGTGTTTTGCGAGGCGGTTTCCTTGGCACGTCTTGTTAAAGCAGAGATCGTGTCCTCCATTTACGGGATTCTCATCAATACGGACATGGGTAACCCAACCGCGCCATTTATCACGGCGCTTGGGGGGCAAGCGAGTTTTACTAGGCTGGTGGAGACGCATAGTCGCATCCGCCCATATAAGGGGATAAGGATCCACCTTTTTACCTACGCCTTCTTCCTCCTTTGCCTATCCGTCTTCTGCGCACCCGAGCTCCAACGCCCAAGCCCGCACTTCCTACCTCAACCTTCTCCAACAATGTCCGGAGCGGGAGGCAAGTGGATGGTCTCCTCCGTCACGGAGGGCCATGTCAAAAGGCTAAGGAAGGCCGGATACTTGTCCAAAGACATCGCGCACCGGCTTCCTGAGGAGGGGCAGCTTCTCCCCACCCCAAGGCCCTATGAGAGGGTAGTATTTCTTCCCTACTTCCTCCGCGGACTGGGTTTTCCTCTCCACCCATTTGTTCGCGGGCTCATGTTCTATTATGGCCTAGATTTCCACGATCTAGCCCCGAACTTCATCCTCAATATCTCGGCGTTTATCGTCGTGTGCGAGGCTTTCCTCTGCATCCGCCCCCATTTCAGCCTCTGGCTCAAGACCTTCAACGTCAAGCCAAAGGTGGTGCGCGGCAACCAGGCGGAGTGCGGAGGTGCCATGGCGGGCAAAATAGCCAACGTCCTATGGCTCGAGGACTCCTTTGTGGAGACCTTGAAGGGGTGGCAGTCAGGGTGGTTTTACATCACCGAGCCACGCGATCCGAAGTGGATCGCAGCCCCTGAATTCCGATCCGGACCCCCTACGCGGTTCACGTCCTGGAAGGAGACGGGCTTGTCGTGGGGCGACGAAGAAGAGGTGACCGGACTGCAAAAATGCATCCAGTCCCTGGTGAACAAGCAGCTCAAGCTTGTCAACGTAGTCCAGGTCATGCTCGTCCGCCGGATCCTTCCGTGTCAAGAATGGGACATCAATTTGTGGGAGTTCAACCCGGCGCAGCACCGAACTCTGAGCAGGCTCTTCGACACGACGTACGAAGATGCCTGGAAGGGGCTAACCAAAGGCGCCGAGGCTCCCACATCCACCTCCGAAGACCGCGGATTCAGCTCGCAGCGTCCTGCTGGCGAGGTAAGATATTTTCATCTTTTACAGGATGTTGAGTTTTTTTCATAGTTTGACTCTATGCGGGATCTAAACTCCCTTACCTTTGACAGGATTGGCAGGCGAAGTCCGGACTGATTAACTGTCCGACTCCCTTGCCCGAAGACCCAGCCCCTGCTCTCCTAGTGAAGTTGCTGGTTCCGGCACCTTATGTGGTGCCGGAGAAAAAGGCCAAGAAGAAGAAGGCCACGGGGACTCGAAAGAGTTCCCGGCATATGGCGGTGTCGGACTCGTCGTCCGATGAGTCCGAGACGCACTCCTCCCCTGAAGACGAGGAGGAGGAAGAAGAGACCTCTCCCCCTCCAGCGGGGGGAGGAAAGAAGAGGAAGGCCGCCCTAGTAGGGGAGGCCGAAGGGTCCAAGAAGAGGAAAACCCCTCCGCCGGACTACGCCCCCGACGCCGACGAGGACGAAGAGGAGTGGCCAGACAGGGCCAAGCGTCCGGCAAAATCATAAGTGTTCGGATACCAGAGTAACTCATGATATTCATTTTGTTTCACAGCTTTCCCTAATGTCGAATATAATCATGCAGCCCGCCCAAGGAGGGGCTCGACGAGTCGTCGAGCGGCTCCCTGGATTCATCGGACGTGAATTCAGTTTCACCCGCTGCCTCCCCCTGTGCTGCGGATGACGCCGAAGTGGCGTCGCGACAAGCTCCGGGGCAAGAGGAGGTGGTCCAGGAGGAGCCGCGAGGTGACCTCGCAGACTCCAGGAGTAAAGGGACAAGACCCCCCAGGGCTCCAAGTCCGGCTTTAAGCCGGACACCGCGCCGGAATCATCAACTATTCCGGACCGTGGCAGGCGAACTCCTGCCAAGAGGAGCAAGCCTATTGAGCCGGCGTCCTCTGCCCAACCGGAGGCGCCGGACAATCTGCTGGAGGTGCTTAAGGGAGCCTCCATCGACGAGGAGCACCGTACCATTATGAGTACGGTGGTCTAGAAGGTTCGGTCCGCCAAAAGCGGACTGACTGAAGCTTGTGCTAGCCTTCTAACAGGCTTCGAGGTAAGTAAAAATATGTAAAAAATATTACCGTATAGACAGTAGCCCCTAATGCTCTGTTTGGCGTTCGGAAAGAAAAGCCGAATAGAGGATTTATTAAATATCGCACGAGTCTAACTAAAAATGAGTCAATATACGTATGCAGGCTTCGCTGTTGGCCACCGCCGCACTGACTGCGGAGGTGGGTGCCCTGAAGTAGGGCCTCGAGCGGACCGAGCAAGAGCTCGGCCTTGCCAAACGGCAGCTCGAGGAGAAAGAAGGTAAGAGATACCTTATAGAAAAAATGCCTATAAGAAGACGCAATTGCAAAAAATGACAGGAGTATACTGCTTATTGTAGGGGCCACAACTGAGGTGGCGACCCTCAAGCAGGCGTTGTCCGAGGCCGAGAAGAAAGCGGCCACGGAGCGCACCGAGCGAGAGAAATTTGAGGCGCGGGTCGGCGAGGTGCAGCAAGAGCTTCAGGCTCTCATGAACAAACATGAGAGTTTGGAGCTTGACTCGAAGACGCGAGCGTCCGAGCTTGCTGCGGCCCTTAAAACTGCCAAGTCTACCAAGGCCGAAGCCCAGAAGGCCCTCCAGGAATTGGATGCAGTGAAAAAGATAGCGGTGGGTAAGGCATTCTCTATGCAAAGCAGACATATAAAACTAAACTACTTGTTACTTACCCGAATCCTGAGCTCTCCAGGGGCATTCGCAGATCTTCCTCGCAGCGTATTCGATGCCGCCGCATTCTACCAAGCCAAGGAAGGCAGCTCGACGGAGAAGGTGTTCTGGTCTCAGTACGTTGAGGCCGGACACCCTGTGCCCTTGAGCGACCAGCTGAAGCAGCTGGTCGAGCTCCACAAGGCGGCCGAACAGGCCCTGAAGGGCTTCATAGTTCGGCTGTGGCCTGGAGAGGCCCTGCCTGGGAGCTACTTTGGACTGGTGCGGCGGCTGGTGGAGGCTTGTCCCAGGCTCGAGGTCATCAAGCGCTCCGTCTGCATCGAAGGAGCCCGTAGGGCCCTTGCCCATGCAAAGGTGCACTGGGGTAAGCTGGACGGTGAGAAGCTAGTGAGGGACGGGCCGCCGCCGGGGAAGGAGCATCGCTAGCCCGAGAACTATTACAAGGATGTTCTGGCTGGTGCCCGCCTTATGGCGGATGAATGTACAAGGATGTAATTTTTGAATGAACTCGCTCGTGTTATCCTGTGTGCTGAAAACTTGTTCATATGCGCTAAGCAATGCTTGAATTTAAAATATTACTTTCTGTGTGGCCGTTTATCAACAAATTGAGAGATGGCCAGTCGTCGGCATCTGCCCCCATGCCACTAGTGCTGGGGTGTTCGGGATAAACCTGAGCGCTCTTTTTCCCATGATTGGGTCCGTCGAGGGAGGCGCTCAGCACAACGAACAAGGCAATCGGACTATAATGCTTGAACACTCTCACTTAGCGATAGAACTCTATAATTTTAAATTTCGGCGAAGCCCCTAGTATTCGGAAGACCAAGTTCGGGGCGCTATCCACGCCTTGGCCGGACAAAGCCGGTTCCTCGCTCGAAGCGGCATAAGTCTTTAAGGACTCGAAAAACCTCTCGAATAGCGACCGGTCTCTCGCCTCATCATGATAGTCAGTTTTAGCTTTCTCTACTGAGGTGCTCAGCCCAGCTCAACTGGGGCACAATTGCAGTAGTTCTCCTAGTGCTACCTTAGCCGATATAGCGGAACGTAAGGCACCAAAACATAGGAGCCGGGCAAACCCAACTATTGACCCAAATCATGATTCGGAGCCGATGCATATAGTGCTATAAGTTCGGGGTGCCGCACTTGTGAAAGTGTACGGACTTCTCATGCCATTTTGATGGGTACTGAAGCCCCTGGCGTATTTTTGCCGTACCACAGTGTACGGATGCAACATGTTATTAATAAACATATATATATAAAAAGAGGATAATGCAAAAAATAGACAAAAAGCTATGCATTGTTTATAGAAAGGTTGCTATGAAAGCGGAACGATACAAATAGTGCGATAAGCAAAAGAAATTGGACTATTTAACATGTCCTGGCCAGGGGCAGGCCGCGGAATTGTATTAAAAAATAGGTATACTGCTCGCAATAGAGACCACCTGGAAGTTCCATAATGCGGCGTGGCTTGTCTGCGTTCCTGGATCTTGCATCGTTTGTGCGGCAGTTGAATTGCCGAACGGGTCGTCCGAAGTATGGAGTCCTGAGAGTAAGAAAAAAAAGGAATCCGGCAGCCCCTGGTGCGGTTTAAGCCGTATTTCGGGCGTGCCGTGATAGTGCCCCTTCCCCTGTGCCCATGATATTTCAAGAGCGTAGTTATGTACGCGAAGCACTAGTTTTGCTATATCACGAGGGCTAGTGTTGGGGCCGCATTGCTATGCTAGCTCAGAACGTGCAAGGCGGTCTTGCTGTAGGGTACTCCGGGCGCGCTTGACAGTGTCCGGCTTTTTGAAGGCCGAACTGGAGAACTGCCTAGAGAGGCTGCTTTGTACTTCTGCTGCGAGCGCTGCCGTGTGCTCCTCCGTTCGGAGGGAGCGTTCAGTGTTCCCATTGACCGTGATTAGTCCTCTAGGGCCTGGCATCTTGAGCTTGAGGTATGCATAGTGTGGTACCGCGTTGAATTTTGCGAATGCGGTTCGCCCGAGAAGTGCGTGATAGCCACTACGGAACGGGACTATGTCGAAGATTAACTCCTCACTTCGGAAGTTATCCGGAGATCCGAAGACCACTTCCAGTGTGACTGAGCCTGTACAGTTGGCTTCTACACCTGGTATGATGCCTTTAAAGGTCGTTTTGGTGGGCTTGATCCTCGAGGGATCTATGCCCATTTTTCACACTGTATCCTGGTAAAGCAGGTTCAGGCTGCTGCCGCCGTCCATGAGGACTCTTGTGAGATGAAATCTGTCAATGATTGGGTCTAGAACCAATGCGGCGAAGCCGCCGTGGCGGATGCTAGTGGGGTGGTCCCTTCGATCAAAGGTGATCGGGCAGGAGGAACATGGGTTGAACTTTGGGGCGACTGGCTCTATCGCATATACGTCCCGTAACGCACGCTTCCGCTCCCTTTTGGGGATGTGGGTTGCGTATATCATGTTCACCGTCCGCACTTGCGGGGGAAATCCCTTCTGTCCACTATTGTTCGGTGGCTTGGGCTCCTCCTCGTCGTCGCTATGCAGCCCCTTGTCTTTGTTTTCGGCTCTTAACTTTTCTGCCTGCTTGAACACCCAACAGTCCCTGTTGGTGTGATTAGCTAGCTTTTCGGGGGTGCCATGTATCTGGCACAAGCGGTCAAGTATTCGGTCCAAACTGGACGGGCCCTGAGTATTTCTTTTGAATGGCTTTTTCCGTTGACCAGATTTGTAGCCTCGGAATCCGGCATTAACTGTCGTATCCTCGTTGTTGTCACTGTTAAGGCGGCGCTTTTGTTTGTTCCGACGCGACCTGTCACTTTTGTCCTTGGTATTCGAATTACCAGGGTTCTTGGTTAAGTTGTTGCTGCGAGCTAGCCAGCTGTCTTCTCCCACACAAAAGCGGGTCATGAGTGTCGTGAGGGCTGCCATAGATTTCGGCTTTTCCTGTCCCAGGTGCGGGGCAAGCCACTCGTCGCGGATATTATGCTTGAAGGACGCTAAGGCCTCTGCGTCCGGACAGTCGACTATCTGGTTTTTCTTTGTTAGGAACCGTGTCCAGAATTGCCTGGCCGATTCCTCTGGCTGCTGAATTATGTGGCTTAGGTCATCGGCGTCCGGTGGTCGCACATAAGTGCCTTGGAAGTTGTCAAGGAATGCGGCTTCCAGGTCCTCCCAAGAACCGGTTGAGTCTGCTGGAAAGCTGTTAAGCCAATGCCGGGCCGGTCCCTTAAGTTTGAGTGGGAGGTATTTGATGGCGTGTAGATTATCACCGCGGGCCATGTGGATATGAAGGAGATAATCCTCGATCCATACCGCAGGATCTGTTGTGCCATCGTACGATTCGATGTTTACGGGTTTGAAGCCCTCAGGGATTTTATGATCCATTACTTCATCTGTGAAGCATAGTGGGTGTGCGGCGCCTCTGTATTGGGCTATATCACGACGCAGCTCGAAGGAGCTTTGTCTGTTGAGTTCGGCCCGGCCGGATTCATTGCATCCGGAGTGACGATCACCGTCACGTGTCGTGGGGCGCCTGCGCGATCCGTAGATCGATCTTGTTTGCCTTGCCTTGTCCTCCAGTATGTTGCGCAGGTCGGGCGCATTTTCCCGTGCCTTAGTATGCTTGACGCGGCGCCGGGGCATGGCTTGAGTGGAGGGCTGAGAGGCCTCTCTGTCGCGGCCACGAGGTGGCCGGTCGGCCATGTCCTGCGCTGGTGATGTAGGTGCTTCCTCCTCTAGTCGGGGTAGCAGCCTGCGCTTTGGGTAACTCTTGGAGGGGCGTTCGAGTTCATACTCTTCGGCCGCAAGGACTTCAGTCCATCTGTCAGCTAGCAAATCCTGATCAGCTCTAAGCTGTTGCTGCTTTTTCTTGAGGCTGCTTGCCGTGGCCATAAGCTTGCGTTTAAAACGCTCTTGTTCGGCGGGATCCTCTGGCACGACGAACTCGTCGTCGTCGAGGCTTGCCTCGTCTTCAAAGGGAGGCGTATAATTATCGTCCTCAACCTCTTGGTCCGCCGCCCTCTCGTGAGGGCTGGCTTCTCTGTCCTCCTGTGCTGAATCTTGCTGGAGGGGGTGTTCTTCGGTGCTATCCGGAGTAGTATTATCTCCCGTGCCGGAATCACCGTTTTTGCTTTGGCGGGATTTCGAGCGGCGCCGCTGACGCCGGCGCTTGGGCTGTTTCTTAGAGGTATCATCCCCCGTTGTTCCATCGCCATCTCCATACTTTGGAGTGTCCACCATATATATGTCATATGACGAGGTAGCCTTCCAGCGCCCTACAGGTGCTGGTTCTTGTTCGTCTCCTGCATCGTCGTCCATGCCGTCGATGTCTTCGGAGTCAAAGTCAAGCATGTCGGTTAAGTCATCGACAGTGGCTACGAAGTGGGTGGTGGGTGGGTTTTGAATTTCTTCATCGTCCGTATCCCAACCTTGCTGACCGTAGTCCAGCCAAAGCTCTCCGGATAAAGAGAGAGACTTTAGAGAATCCAGGATGTCGCCGAAGGGCGAGTGCTGAAAGATGTCCGCGGTGGTGAACTCCATTATCGGCGCCCAATCAGATTCGATCTACAGGGGCGCGGGGGGCTCGGAGTTCGGAGAGGAATCCGGCTCCTCGGAGTCACGGGCCATGCGGAGTGCGGGGCTGGAGTTCGGCTCGATCGCCTCTGAGATCGCAGCCCCTGAGGCAGCGTCCAACCGCTGATCCTCGATCGGCGCAGTAGGTTCCGAATCAATGGTCGGAACCGGTGCGTGTGCGGCCTCCAAAGCGCTGTTCGGCGGCAGAGCTATATCATGCCCATCGAGACAGTGCGGCGCGCTTGGCTGTGGATCGAATCCGTCGAAGATCAAGTCCCCGCGGGTGTCAGCCATGTAGTTTAGGCTTCCAAACCTGACCTGATGGCCAGGGGCGTAGCTTTCGATCTGCTCAAGGTGGCCAAGCGAATTGGCCCGCAGTGCGAAGCCGCCGAAGACGAAGATCTGTCCGGGGAGAAAAGTCTCACTCTGGACTGCATCGCTGTTGATGATCGAAGGAGCCATCGGGCCTAAAAGCGACGACACAGAGGAACTCTCAATGAAAGCACCAATGTCGGTGTCAAAACCGGCGGATCTCGGGTAGGGGGTCCCGAACTATGCGTCTAGGCCAGATGGTAACAGGAGGCAAGGAACACGATGTTTTACCCAGGTTCGGGCCCTCTTGATGGAGGTAAAACCCTATGTCCTGCTTGATTAATATTGATGATATGGGTAGTACAAGAGTAGATCTACCACAAGATCAAGGAGGCTAAACCCTAGAAGCTAGCCTATGGTAATGATTGTTGTATGATGAAGTTGTCCTACGGACTAAAACCCTCCGGTTTATATAGACACCGGAGAGGGTTAGGGTTACACAAAGTCGGTTACAATGGTAGGAGATCTTGAATATCCGCATCGCCAAGCTTGTCTTCCACACCAAGGAAAGTCCCATCTGGACACGGGACGAAGTCTTCAATCTTGTATCTTCATAGTCCTGGACCCCGGCTGAAGGTATAGTCCAGCTACCCAAACACCCCCTAATCCAGGACTCCCTCAGTCGACGATCACACTTGTGAGGCTTGCCGTCTTGGCAAGCACGTTCGTCTTCCCTTTAGCGAGTCTACAAACATTTCCACCTTTCCGTTTCAGTTATTGCATACTGATGTTTGGACGTCCCCGGTTACTAGCAACACGGGCTATTTATACTATCTAGTGATATTGGATGATTTTACTCATTATGTGTGGACCTTCCCTCTCCGTCGCAAGTCCGATGCTCTTGCCACACTCACCGCCTTTTATTCCTATGTCACCACACAGTTCGGTCGTCCTATTCTCGCCTTGCAAACTGACAATGGCAAGGAGTTTGACAACATCGCCGTCTGCAATTTACTTGCGTCCCACGGCACCATCTTTCACCTCACCTGCCCCTACACGTCACAGCAGAATGGTCGCGCCGAGCGCGTCCTTCGCATGCTTAATGACTGTGTCCGCACTTTACTCTTCCACTCCTACGTACCTACTCAGTTTTGGCCGGACGCGCTCGCGACCGCTAGCCTCCTCATTAACATTCGCCCCTGTCGTTCCCGCTGGAACTACACACCTCACCAGCTCCTCTTTGGTGTGGTTCCATCTTATGATGGCCTTCACATTTTCGGGTGTCTCTGTTATCCTAGCACCGCGCCCACCGCCCCTCACAAATTCGCGCCCCGGTCACTTCCTTGCATCTTCCTTGGCTATCCTCCCAACACCAAAGGTTACCGGTGCTATGATCCAGTCTCCCACCGCGTTTTCACTTCGCGGCATGTGTACTTTGATGAGCTCGTGTTCCTGTTTCAGCAAGTATCGTCACCCTCGGAGTCTCCTGCGGCGCGGTTCGTCCCTGCCTCCACCTCTGGCGGACCGCCCAACCACGCCCCGGGTTCGGCCCTGCCCGCGCTCCCCGCGCCGGCGGCCCCTGCAGCGGCCCCCGACGCAGCGGCCTCTTTGGCCGTCCCCGCCGCAGCCCCCATCGCCGTGGCCCCCTCGACCGGCCCCGTCACGGCCCCCGTCACCGCGGCTCCCTTGGCGGCCCCCGACGCAGCGGCCTCTTTGGCTGTCCCTGCCGCAGCCCCCGTCGCGGCCTCCGTCACCGTGGCCCCCTCGACCGGCCCCGCCGCGGCCCCCGTCACCGCGGCTCCCTTGGCGGCCCCCGTCACCACGGCTCCCTTGGCGGCTCCCGTCGCCGCGGCGGCACCCCTCACCGGTGTGGTCTCCCGGGCTAGGACTGGGACCCTACGTCCCAGAACGCGCTACTCTTCGGACGAGTACGCATGCGCGGCTTCTACCTCGACGTCGTCCCCGCTGCCCACCTCCGCTCGTGCAGCCCTTTGGGATCTGAACTGGCTAGCTGCGATGCGTGAGGAGTTTGACGCCCTGCAGCGCAACCGTAAGTGGCAGCTTGTCCCGCGGCCACCCCGTGCCAATGTCATCACTGGCAAGTGGGTCTTACACCACAAGACTCGCCCCGACGGTTCTCTCGAGCACTACAAGGCGCGTTGGGTGGTGCGCAGCTTTCGCCAGTGCGCCGGCGTGGACTTCACCGATACCTTCGCCCCGGTTGTTAAACCGGGCATGATTCGCGTCGTCCTCTAGCTTGCTGTTTCTCGCGCTTGGCCTGTCCACTAGCTCGATGTGTCTAATACTTTCTTGCATGGCCATCTCGACGAGCAGGTGTTCTGTCAGCAGCCGACTGGTTTCGTCGACACCAACTATCCGGACCACGTGTGCTTGCTCTCCCGTTCTCTCTACGGGTTGAAGCAGGCACCTCGGGCCTGGTACCAGCGGATCGCGGCCTTCCTCCAGCAACAGGGGTTCTGGTCCACACGGTCCGATGCCTCCCTATTTGTCTATCACCAGGGCCCCACCACCGCGTACCTCCTACTGTACATCGACGATATCATCCTGACTGCATCCTCGCCAGCGCTTCTTCAGCAGATCACAGCTCGCCTCGGCACAGAGTTCACCCTCAAGGACTTGGGGGCTCTCCACTACTTCCTCGGCATCGTGGTCGTGCGCCGGGCTACTGGATTCTTCCTGCACCAGCAGAAGTACGCCTACGAGCTTCTGAAGCGAGCGGGCATGCTTAACTGCAAGCCTGCTTCCACGCCTGTCGATACGAAGGCTAAGGTGTCCGCCGTTGAGGGCTCTCCGGCGTCCAACGCTCCCTTCTACCGCTCCATCGTCGGTGCGCTTCAGTACCTCACACTGACGCGTCCGGACATTCAGTATGCTGTCCAGCAGGTGTGCGTTCACATGCATGCTCCTCGTGACACCCATTGGGCTCTCGTGAAACGTATACTTCGGTACATACGTGGCACCACAGCCATGGGTCTCGCCCTGACGGCCTCGCCAGACACCAGCCTTGTCGCCTACTCCGACGCCGACTGGGCTGGGTGTCCCGACACTCAACGCTCCACTTCCGGCTACTGTGCCTACCTCGGGCCCTCTCTGATTTTGTGGTCGTCTAAACGACAACCCACGGTCTTACGATCAAGCGCCGAGGCCGAGTATCGGGCCGTGGCCAACGCCGTCGCGGAGTGTTCCTGGCTACGACAGCTACTGCAGGAGTTGCTATGTGAGGTCACCAAGGCGATGCTCATCTACTGTGATAACGTCTCCGCGGTGTTCCTCGCTGCCAACCCTGTCCATCACCGACGGACGAAGCACATTGAGCTAGACATCCACTTCGTCCGGGAGCACGTCGCACTTGGTCGTGTTCGTGTTCTACATGTGCCCACCGATCAGCAGTTCGTCGATGTGATGACGAAGGGACTACCCACCTCGACTTTCGAGGGCTTTCGGTCCAGTCTTTGCGTCATCGGCGACGCTTCGACTGCGGGGGGGTGTTGAACATGTGTACATGTACGTAAGTCTGGGTTCTGTATGCAGTACCTGTAGTATCTGTCTCCCTCTGTATGTACGTGTATCTTAGGAGACAAGATACCGGTCGCACCCCTTGTACGTATATATATGTGCCTAGTGCACGATCAATCAATTATCGATGCACCAAATCATTCTCCACAGTTAGAGCCCCGAAAAAAAAGAGAGGAATGGTTTGGATGCTTTCAAGAAACCACATGCTAGTTGCATTTATTTCTCCACAGATTGTCACCATGGAATAACCGGGTAATCTCAATTATTGCTCAGTCGTGCTGCCCTGGATATACAAAGATTAGATGCTTTCTAACTTGTATTTTTCTTTCAGATTGATTATACCTGGCCAGCTGCTCCATTGTGCTGCCCTGGATATACAAAGGTTAGATTCTTTCCAACTTTATTTTCCTTTCAGATTGACTATACCTAGCCAACTGCTAGATGCATTGTGCTCCAGTGATATTGAAGTCTTCCGTGTTGGATGATGATGGCCCGATGAGAAGGTGCAAATTTATCTTACATTAACTTTATGCTTCATCCTTCATACCACCGTTATGTAGTATATCATTATAAGAGAAGATTACTATGAAGAGACCAATAAAGTCTCCTTAAGCATTTCCTATTTGTTGAGGGTTGTATCATTAATTATGAAGATGCATAGTGCTAATGTATATATTTAAAACATGGTACAAATGTTACATTTCTGCAACGCCTCTCGCAGCGGGAGGGAGCCCCGTCGCCACCGCCACTCGATCTCCCTCTGCCGGCCACCTCCTCCACAACAGAGAGCAGATCCAGAACCCTCTCATCGTCTCTTTC